>NW_009693727.1:0-363 GCF_000703405.1 Apaloderma vittatum
CTATTCTTTTTGGTCTGGGCCACAAAAGAAGTCCATATAAAGATTGGCTTCATTCCAGCCCAGATTTTGAGCTCTACTCAGATCCTGAATTTTAGGCACTGTGAATCTGGTCCTTAGCTGAGCTTGCCTTCCTAGAAGCTTAACTCGGAGATCAAGTTAAAACTGTCTATTCTTTTTGGTCTTGGCCACAAAAGAAGCGCATAAGAAGTTTGGCTTCATTCCAAGGCAGATTTTGAGCTCTACTCAGATCCTGAATTTTAGGCACTGTGAATCTGGCCCTTACGTGAGCTTGCCTTCCTAGAAGCTTAACTCGGAGAGCAAGACAAAACTGTCTATTCTTTTTGGTCTTTGCCTCAAAAGACG
>NW_009693727.1:846-1230 GCF_000703405.1 Apaloderma vittatum
GTCAAAACTGTCTATTCTTTTTGGTCTTGGCCACAAAAGAAGCCCATAAGAAGTTTGGCTTCCTTCCAGACCAGTTTTTGAGCTCTACTCAGATCCTGAATTTTAGGCACTCTGAATCTGGCCCTTACGTGAGCTTGTCTTCTTAGGAACTTAATTTTGGGAGTAAGACTCAACTGATTACTCTTTTTGGTTATAGCCACAAAAGAATCTCAGAAGAATTTGGGGATTCACTCTAGGATACTCGGTGTGCTCTATCCCAGATCCTGAATTTTAGGCACTGTGAATATGGCCATCAGCTGAGCTTGCCTTCCTAGAAGCTTAACTCGTAGAGCAAGACAAAACTGTCTATTCTTTTTGGTCTTGGCCACAAAAGAAGCCCATAAA
>NW_009693727.1:1545-1875 GCF_000703405.1 Apaloderma vittatum
AGAAGGTGGTGCTTCATTCTAATCAGTTGTTGAGCTCTACTCACATCCTGAATTTTAGGCACTGTGAATCTGGCCCTGAGCTAAGCTTGCCTTCCTAGAAGCTTAATTCGGAGAGCCAGACAAAATTGACTATTCTTTTTGGTCTTGGCCACAAAAGAAGCCCATAAGAAGTTTGGCTCCATTGTATTCAGTTTTTCAGCTCTACTCACATCCTGAATTTTAGCAGACAAAATTGACTATTCTTTTTGGTCTTGGCCACAAAAGAAGCCCATAAGAAGTTTGGCTCCATTGTATTCAGTTTTTCAGCTCTACTCACATCCTGAATTTTAG
>NW_009693728.1:0-14550 GCF_000703405.1 Apaloderma vittatum
ACTGGGTTTTAGCTCAAACCCAGGACACATAGAAACCAAAACTTTTTTTTTTGTAATCATTGTGTCCTACAATACAGATTAATGTTTTCTTTTTCAGATTACTTGGGTTTTGGGTCCTTTTGGCCCTGCGGGTACGGAAGAAAAGTGGCTTGGTGTGAGTGCAAAAATGAGTTTGCGATTCTCTTCAGTCTTGCACCAAAAGCTGCCTTCACTCAGCCCAACTGTAAATGGATACTCATCTGCCTAGGCTGGGGTCTTAAAGGAATGAAGTAGTCTGTTAACTAGAGTTCTTCTTAGTGAACAGAGGAACACTAAGGAATACAGGACTGGGGGATGATGATCTATATTTTGATTTGATCTGCTGTTTAAATCTGGAATACTTGCTATTTGTATGTCAAAAAATATGGTTCTAAGGCAATATTAAATTGTGTTTGTCATGCTTTTTGTGGAGAGGAACAAGTAGATGTGCCTACACAACTCTGTTTTCCAGGACCTCTACAAATTATACAGTATATATGTATATACACTATATATATATAGTATAGTGTAGTAATTAACCTGTGTTAAAATTAACTGGAATCATATCATCATATGGTGAAACAAAGTATCTTTGTTGATTTAATCAGAATTGACACAGGAACACATTAGAGATGAAATTTTTTTATGGTTGTGGTCTCCAATTTGTGGCAGCTTATGCATTTATTGCCCAGAAGACCACCTGATACTGCCTGTGAGTACAGGAAATTAAACACCATCACTGGGATCAGCAGGGAGAGCACCCTATGCTATTATTCGTTCAGCGCAGTCGGCCTTGGGCCCGCTTGGCTAGCTATAAGGTAGTGTCTGAAGAACCGAAGTGCCAGTAGATGGCACTCAAGAATATGCAACCTAGCATTGGAATTTTGTTGAGCTCGTTGAACTTCCTCAGTGTGAAGACCTCCACCTGTGCCGCGCTTTGGATAACGATAACAGTACTGATTTTGATAGTGTACAACATAAGTAAGGCTTGCTATATGGAAAATATATTGGGCTAATTAATTCCCATTCTGTTATACAGAGAAATAATAAGTAGCACTGATTAAATTTCAACCAAGTATGGTCTCCTGGGAAAAAGACGAATTAGATGACCTCTTGTATCTCCTTCTACTCTTATTTTGGTAAGTCAGTTGGTGTGAAATATGCATGTGAAGTTGTAAGATTTTCTACCGCAAAGAGTTTATAATTACCCAGGTTTGTATTAGTATGAAGGCAACTTCAGCACGTAGCCAGTGAAGGGGTGGGAACTGTCCTTCTGGTTAGTATATACCAACAAAGAAAAAAGATACAGGAAAAAGTATAATTTTGTACACAGAGATGCCATATGAATGGCATTAGATTGCAGTTTTCAAATATGTAAAAGTTTATTGTAGAGCAGAGGAAAATAATTAGTTCTCCCTGATTGTGACTAGTAGGACAAAAGATACTGAGCTCAGAAGGGAATGAGTAGGACAAAATGTAATGAACTTAGAAGTTATGCAAAAAAAAAAAAAAGAAGAGGTTAGTTAGGCATTAGGAAACACTTTCTGGCAGTATGGATAATGGAGCACTACAGAAGATTGCTTTGGGAGCTGATATTACTATAATTGTAAGGAGTGTTTTTGAGAACTACTTGAAGATTTCTCTGGAATGGACATAGATAGCTGATCCTGCCTTGATAAGTGGTAACAAGGAAACTCATAGTGTTTTTGCAGCCTTCTTTTTCTCATGGTTCTACCACTGTGATTTTATTGTTGTGAGTGTAATATGTGACAGTGTAAACTCAAAGCCATTACAGCATCAGAAGTCTGAGAGTATTTCCTCTTCCTTCAACAAAAGCAAACTATTTGCATCTTCCCCATTGTCTTTCAAGAAACCTCAATCATAGTTTTAAATTTTAATGAATCTAAATGTAAACCAACACATGGAGTTTTTTGTTGCTTGCATTTGCTTATTATCTTTTGTGAGGAATTATTTTTGAACTGGTTTTATTTATTGTTTTTATTTAATTAAGATTGGGTATACGTTATTGTAGTAATTTGGGCATTTTCTTATTTCTGCAAACATAAGTTAACTGAACAGAGATATACACATGCATGTTGGTGAGTTGTTCTCTTCATTTCAGTAACATTGCAAATTTGTTCGAGGTTTCTTTAACTACAAAACAGTTCGAGATAGGACGATCCTGAAAGAATGCTAATGAGCTGCCTGAGGTTGTAATGCAGTATTTTACATCATGCTTTCTCTTCCCCTTAGTAACTGAAGAATGATACGATCTCTGAGCTAATTAGCTTTAAAAAGACAAATTTTTGCAGATGTATCTCAATGTTGTATTCAAATTTTGTGAGGTTATCCAAAATGACTAGACTGCTACTGGTGAAAGGAGCTTTCAGCATATTTCAGAAGTTTGGAATATAGATCTTTCATGCAGGGTGGAATATTCATTTCCCTGACGAGGCCAGTGAAGTGTGCTCCTACTGAGGAGTTATAAACTGTAAACACTGTAGTGGATTTGAGAGGACTAGTCTGTAAAGGTATCATTAGGATATGTTTGGGAGGGTTGCTAACATGTGTGACCTCTGTATAAGTTATGTGGTACTTTGGCCTGAGGCATTGAGGTAGTTCTGACTGCAATTCAGCAATAATTTGAAGGTGAAATAGGGGCCAGTTTCTCTGTCTTAGAAGATTTAATTTCCTTCTAGGAAAATGCAAAGTCATCCTGTATACATACTTCTGTGTAAGCATTTCAAACAAACTCTGCCCATCTAGTAATGTGTACTGATTATGTTTGTCAGGACCACATTTATGAACGCTCCTGCTTAAGGCTATTTATTGCTTTATTGCTTTTCTGCTTGGATACACTTCCAAAAAAAAGGGAAGACTGTCTTGGTTAAATAATAAAAATACCTGATTGTGTTATGGTAGCTTCTCTATTTTTAAATTTTTTTTTGTGGAAGTAAGATTCACTGAGCTATAATCACAGGTAGAAGGGTGAGATTTTGAAGACCTCCTTGTGAAAGCATTGGCAGTAAATCCCTGCATTTACTTACCTTAAGTGAATCAGGTCCCTTTTGTTTTCGCTGCACAATGTACTCAAGGCAGAAATAACTATCTTTTTTTTTGATCAATACTTCTTGCTCTATGACCTGCATGGAACGTCTTTGTGCTGCATTCAATTCACATCAGGAAAGAAAGAAATATTGATTAAAGAAAAGATAATTAGTTCTGGTCTACGTCGTTACAGAGGTCAAAGCAAAAGTGCTTAATCTAGGATTAAAGGATTTAGACTATGTGACACACTGAAGGAAAGTCTCAAGCACCAATCGTTTCTCTGGGAAAAAATCATAAATACTGTTAATAATCTGTCAAGTGCCAAATTACAGTGACTGTATAGATACAAAATGCAGGCAAAAACCACAAACTGGAAAGATTTACATTTAGGACTGTATGAGTTCTAGTAGTCCCTTCCTATGAACGTTTCTGTGTTTCCTTTGCATAGTGACACAGTGAGCAGTTTGAGAAAAGTTTAGGTGAGTGTCCGAAGGACTACTCTGAATTGCAGAGAGGCTGCAAGGGTCTGCCACTTCAAAAGAAGTGACTGTAAAAGCAGTTGTCCCCTGTGAACTTTTCTATCTTGGTTATGGCTTAGCCCACACTTACGGATAGGTGCAGGGTTCATGGTAGGCCTAGGCTAGTGTTAGGAGAGGGAAAAAACCTAGAGCTTCAGTGGTGGTCAGTGTCTGAAGGGTCTGCCAAAGGAAAAAAATTCTTAACTGTAAATGCATTAAAACGAACTGGGGCTACTGAAGGAAACTTGTTTTAGCTATCACATTTGGTCTCTGCTGAAAAATGGAGAGTATTATTGTCCTTATAAGAATATACTTTTTTTTTGCAGATACGTGTTTTGGATACATTTTGATTACGCTGGAAAAGAAACCAAGTGCTGGCACTGAGTAGGTTTTCTCTGTTTTCATTCCAAGCAGCTGTTTTTCATAGTAGGAACTTTTGACAACACAGCAGGACATCAAGATCCTGATGGCTACTTGTAATGTCCATGGATTACAAGCAAAGTTAACTAATTTTGTTTCAGCTGATATCTTAAGGTTGCTGGGTAATAAATGTTGGGATTTTGGTTTCTTTCTTTTTTTTTGCTTTCTTTGTTTAGTTGCACTGTATTTTGGAACTTCTGTGGTAATTTCATTATCTGGTATTGGACTTGCATGCATGGGAACTTAATGCATACAACTATTGTAGTCTATTTGCATTGTTTAAATTAAAAAAGAGATATTCAGCATTTCTTTTAGAATGAGTTAAGGTGATTCACTTGTTTGATTAAAGTTAAGAAACTCAAAAGACAATGAGAATGTGAAGGATCAGCTTTCATCTGCAAAACTGCAGATTTCTACTGTGTGAAAGTTTCCAACTGACCTACTTGTCTACTTCTATAATTTGCCTTTAAGTTCACTGGAGAGGAAAAGCAGACTGACTCATGTAGTGGTAAGGCAAAGGTCTAACAGGATGTGTAGAACCTGACAAGAAGACGATTTCATGTTGAGGAAGTGGTGATCCACGTAACAGTTAACCTGAGTAGATATGTTGTGTTGCATGTACAACCTGGCCTTCAGGGCTCTGCTATGCTGCACAAATTCCCTGGTCACAGGGTGAACTCAGGCTGCTCCCAGAACAGAGAATCACACAGGGAGCTCCCACTGTGTACCAGCCATTACACCACTTGCCTGGCTTTCCCTGTACCTGAGAACAGAGCAACAAGTCCTCATGTGGACATCCTTAGCAGGAAGGTTGAATGAAGTTTTTTCCTTATAATAAAATCCTGTAATGGCTGGAATGACCAAAACTATGGGAATGTCTTTGGCGGACAGTGTCTGCACAATGTGCTCTGTGAGGGCTGAAGGTGCTGCACCACTCAGGGGTCTCAGCATCTAAAGGGAAGTAAGTTTTTTATCTATGCTATTCTGTCTTTCTTTACAGTGTTAACTCAAATAAATGCCATTTTAAGTGAAACTTTACAGAGGCTGCATGTCTTAGTGGAATCATAATAGACCTGCACCTCCCGGTGTAAAACACAGGGGTCAAACAAGTCTTGTTCTAATAGCAGCTAGTCCCCTCCACTGCACTACAAAGAGGCTCTCAAACAATATCACAGCAGTAGAAACCTCTGCTACAGGCCTCAGAAATTAGTCTGCGTTCCCACCCAGCAACTAGAAGGAGTGCAATCAATGTGTATAGGTACTCACTATATGACTTACTGATCTAAAAGTGTAATTTGGCAAATTATCTTCTTTTATACACTTGACACATCAAAAAATGCTTAATGAAATATCTAAAACTCTTGTTTATACAATCTTACTGAATGTTTAATAGGGCTTGAGAGAGATACACATCAAGAAAATCTCTATAAGAGGAATTAAAAAATCTATTTTTTATTTTTAAAAGTAATTGCAATAAATATAGGGAATTTGTGAACAACATTTCTCAGCGCAGATCAGATATGCTAGCTAAAACTGCACATTGCTTTACTCTTCACATGTATTGGTGAATTTATAGTTAAGAATTGCCCGTGCTTAGATCCCATTCTCCAAACTGCTAATTGCCTTTAATTATTGTATAAAAGAACCATAAAAAGACATACTGGAAGGGACTTCGGAAAGTTCCCCAGTCCTACCTTCTGCTCCAAGCAGGATTATGGCCAGTACTATATGAAATCAGCTATGACATTTTTGTATTGAGCTGCCTCTTAGTTAAATTTGTTCATCACTGTTGGCGAGCCAGTTATTTTTTATTTTTCTCACAATGGAAATTGTAGCAATGAGGAAAAAGGCAAAACCTCGTGGGACTGGTTGGCAATGCAATGACAGTCACTCAGTGAGTAATTTTTACTGGTATTTCTGCAATTGCTGCTCATGTTGCCTGTGTATGTATAAAGATTGGATAATACCTTGTCTGAGTGGAGAAAAGGATCAAGCTTTTGTAGTAGACTATACATAAGGGCAAACATGTCATGCAGTTGTGAAAAGAAAAATGTTGATTTGAGTGTACAAAAGTGGTGAAACTGAAAGAGAATTCTTGAGCTTGGTGTTTGCGAATCTTCAGCTGAAGTGGTGTGACTTTTTGACACGTGTCTTAGAAAGGAGAGAGAGAGAGTAGATAATTCCCATGAGAACAGTCAATAACTAAAAAATGATAATTTTATGAAACATGATGCAAGAAAAAACATACGAGGCTTTTAAGAGTGTATTAGCTAAAATCTGCTTCATGATGTGCTTAAAGAGGTTGCTTCCTTGCGATCCAAGTTAGCTTACTTTTCTGTAATTTCTCTGAATTTAGGAGAAGGAATATTTTAATACCAATCTAACACATGAGCTATATGAGAGCTTACTTTTCACAGGTATTTAAGCTTAACATGAGACTTGGCACATCTGCTGGAAGTGTGGCAAATTGTTTAATCTAATATGACTAAACAGAACATCATGGTCCTTCCAACTTATCATAGCACTCCGAGGCTGGAAACAGTTCAGTGAGCTGTACTTGGCTAAATTTTCTGGCAAAATGCTAGTCTGTGAAACTTCCACTCCTTCGTTCCATTTGGGAACAGAACCAGCAGTACCAGCCTGGATTTGGATGCCCTCCTCCCATCAGTTTTGCATAATTTAAGGATCCATCTTTTGAACTAACTCATCCAAACCACTAAGTGATTAATGCATTCACTACAAATCTGAATACATTGGGTTAAAGAGGCATTTAATTATTTTTTACATATGGGTTAATAAGACACTAGGTGATAAAGACGCCCTGGTGCGGGGACCCTGTTATGAAACTAAAGGTTTCATGCACAAACTTCTTACTTCCTCACTGGCATAGGAAGAACTTTGTAGAGAGGCAACGATCTATTTGCCCAGTGTTGCTGTATTTGGAACTCTGACCAAAACAATTTAAAAGTAAATTAATTATGTACAAGCACGTAGTGTTACCCCTGCATGGATGGTCGATATAAGAGATGTTACGTTTGTTTACCTTCAGTTCTGTCTTTCCACTATGCAGAATGAAAGGATAGGAATGTCAACTAGATACAGTGCTTATCAGGTATCTGTGTTAGGAAATATTTCCTTGGGATTGTCTTTGATCACACCTTGCTAGGATACACTTCCTTTATTGTTATTATTTTTTTAATAGTGAAGATCAGACAGCTTCTGCTTTGTTGTCACTGGTATCAATACCGATGACAGAAAAGCTCACACTGTCGTTGTTGGAATGGTTATGCAGTTTCTCGCTCTCTTTTTTGTCACAAGCAATTTCACATAAATAATATATAATTTATTGATATTGATGAATTTGGAAGACAGAGAATGCAGGAGATTTTGACGTCCAAACAAATTGTCTCTCCTTGTTTACAGAGTAAACATCAAATTTTTCATTCTAAGTAATATATATGTACTGTAGGTATATATTACTTACTGTAAATAAAACAAATTTTGACTTCATTATTTGGCTTTTTGCCCCTTCCATCCTTGAGATGTTTTCTCAAGCTGCTTTGCAAATATTAACTTTGAGCATGTAGAAGGAAGAAGGACTGAGTAGGTAGGTGTGCCTTATTTATACATTTATCAGTCATTAGGGGGCCAGTTAGCTCAGTGGTTTGAGCGCAGTGCTGACAACAATGACAGCACCAGGGTCGTGGGTTCGATTCCCGCACGGTCCCCATGTGTTGCCTGGTCTGGTCGAGAGGTGGCGTCCCTGCCCATGACAGGGAGGTTGGACTAAAGGATCTCTAAGGTCTCTTCCAACCTAGGCCATTCTATAATTCCATGATTCATGCATGTATGACTGAATATTTGCCCTTACCATGGAAGTGCATGTCAGTTAGTCACGTCCATGTGTTGCCTGGTCTGGTCGAGAGGTGGCGTCCCTGCCCATGACAGTGAGGTTGGACTAAAGGACCTCTAAGGTCTCTTCCAACCTAGGCCATTCTATAATTCCATGATTCATGCATGTATGACTGAATATTTGCCCTTACCATGGAAGTGCATGTCAGTTAGTCACGTGCGGCTGAGAGGCTGAGGAATAATTGAAATTTTTGAGTAACCAGTTTTTATATAATATGATACAGAATTTCCTAGGACTGCTGGATTTGTGCAATGTCTCCAGAGCTTGGATAATCTCAGAATGGCCAATTAAGATTTTGTTAACAAGAAGTTGCTTATTAAAAGAAAACAGGGGCCAGGAAATGAGGACACTTAGCACTATCAGGAAATTGTAAGTGAAATATTTTAGCCACCAGAGAAGAGCTCTTTGTTGGAGGGTCAACAGTTATAAAACCTTTGGAATCAAATTAATAATGATAACTGTGTTCCTGTTTTAACTATTGAGTTTTATTCCCAGGGCTAAAGAAAAGTTCACTCATGGGCAGCCAACTATGCACAGTACTATTTTTCTGCAGTAAAACTTCTGCATTTAGAAAATCAACTCATTCCAGTTTGTCTTTTGAAGAGGTCTAAGAGGCTGATATGATAATAGGCCAAAGCCATTTGAAAAATATATGGTACCCTATGAAAATACAATTTCTTCTTCATCTAGTTACCTCCCTGTCATAATAATAACATCCTCTTACTTCTTTTTTTTTCCGTGGAAATGACAAAGATGATTCTCTTTTTCTTCACAGAGAGGTAGCTGGGGCAGTTTTGCACATTGCAAATGCATAGTTTTCCTCATTCCCTTTCTCCAGATGTAACAATTAGCACAATGTAGAAATTGGGATAGTAAATGAGATGGAAAACTATCTTTTCTCAGTGTATTTCTTTAAAATATTCATTTGATGTACTACATTTTAAAACCTCTGTTGATGTAAGTACTTATTCCTGATTTCTCTGTTGTATTTCAGATAACTTGTGGCCATTTATCTATGATCAGTAAATTTGCTAATGGCACAGAACTGTGGCTCAGGTGGCATGGATCTAATTCTTAGCTATGCTGCACACTGCTTTTTTGACCTGACAAATAATTGCCCTCCATTTCCTGCCAATTCTTCTGGAGGATATATTGCTGATTCCTGCATATCTTCATGTGGACCGACGAGATGGGCCACAGGGAGGAACAGGAAGGGAAGAAGATCCTCTGACCTGCTGTGCTTTAGATCATCATAGGCAAAATGGAGATAATAAAATTACTGTATTGTTTTTGTACTATATCTCATTCATAACATGGAGCAATTACTTGAAACAAAAGAAAATCTCTGGAGCAGCAAACGTACTGTACTTTTTATTATCTTGTACTTGCTCTTCAGTACCAGACTGCAAAGCAGCAAAACCACTTTAGTACTGGGAAGAACTCCTGAAGGGTACTGTAACGTCAACAGAAACAATCAGAGGGGAAGGAAGGAACTAGCACACTGCAAACTTGGGGTAAAATGAAGTGCTGAAAGAACTACACAAAAGAGAAAAAAATCTGAATTGCTTCTTTTTCTGTAGACAATGGTTTCTATAGCTTTCTACAGTTTTTCTTTCATTTTGCCAATTAAATCTATGTGCAAGTGAAACCAAAGCACTCCCCATTGGCCAATAGGAAATGAGAGCTGACAAGACAGCTCTCCTGGGTCCCCCTGTTTTAATTTCCTTTGTATTTCATTGTGATCACCTATGAGCAAGTTGAACACTTATTCTGAAATCCAGGGGAATAGTTAATTTTTGGGTAGTGTGTTAGCAGCAAATGATTCCTATAAATAGTTGCTTATGATTCTCTTTGATTTAATAGAGCTATTTTTTATTCAGACTTTCTGCCTGATTCTAAAGCTGACAATCAATCATTTGGCTGTCACAGTAATCTTTGTGCAGAGGTAATTTCTGTCTTGAAAGGAAAAAGAGCTGCATAGTGTAGGTAGCAGAACTAGGTCACTATTTCTGAGAGGAATCACTGAAGCATATTATTTAATTTCTAGTCCAAAGTCTTAGACTGCTGGGTTCTCCTATCATTTACCACTGAATGGCAACAGTATTCAATGTCAGTGATAGAGGTTTCCAGCAAAGTTTATAAAGGAAAGAATGTGTTTCCTCTTTTTCTCCAAATTGTTTTTTGCAATGTAAGGATGCACAAATAAAGCATTCTTGCTTTTTCAGTTCATTCAAAGAGATGGATTTCTTTCCTTGTGAAGAAATCAACTGAGATAATTTTTCTGTTTCATAGTAAGAGATAGAAAAGGATTCTCTTTGGAAGAGAACTTCAGTAGGAAGGTGTTCTAGATAGAGGCTGTGGGGAACATGACAGCAGATGAAGGAGTTATGGAAGAAAGATTTGGGCAGTAGACAAGTCGTGACTTAGTGTCTTGACAGTGAGATTTTGGAATGATTAGGGTCTAGCAGCTAAATCTAGCCTGAGGCTTGTGAATGGGTAGCAGCCCATACTGCTGGTGTCCGTCTGTGCAGGATAGCTCCATAAACTCACCTGTGGTTTGTTTTTTTCTTCCTTGTGGAAAGGTCAGTATCTAGTCGTCTCTGTTCCGCTCCTCAGGAAAGAGCACATACTGTGATAACAGAATATGTGTGTGTTTAACCTTGTGGATGTTGTTGAAATTTGCCTGAGTCCTGTTAGCTTTCCGTGAACAGTCACCATAAACTCGGAGAGCTATAGTCTTGAATGCTGCAGCTAGATGTGATGTAGCTAAGTTAGCTATAGCTGGTGAAATATCTTTGTGCTGAGAATTTAGTGCTGCAGCATTCCTTAGGGACAGGAGATGAAAAAAATCTTCCCATGAAGCATTGGAATTTTCTAACTTACGCATTGCTTTTAAAATTTATCCAATGAGATGTGTAAAAACACCATATTGTTTCCAAAATTGACTGCACTTTTATTTTTTTTATTTCTTCACTGTACTTTTTCCTTGCAGTCAGAGGTACTGATGATGAAAAGCTGTGGTGCACAAGAGCTCTTTAGAAAAAGATAAGCAAGGTCCTTTTAATTTCTTTGACTGTGGCTTTTATTGCAGATTATCAGAGTCTATGTGTGAAGTTAAGATGATCACAATAAGATTCATTAAAGTGGCGTTAATCCTTCTGATCTGTACGCTGCTTACCAGTAAGTTTATGGAGTTGTAATGAAGAATGCAGTAATTGCAGCAACCTTGCACTAATCTAATCCATTCTTAGTTGAGCTTGTGGACTGCAATTGCAGCCAGCAGCAAGGCAACGTAGACAAAGAGATTTGTTTTCATGGACTTCTACACTCACTGTTTTCTGCAGCCATGAAACTATGTTTTCAGTTGTTGAGGCAGCTCTCTGTGGCTCAGGTAATGTGTTTCCTTGTGCACAAAAATTGTTCAATTCCATTCCAGTGTACTTCTCATGCTGACAAAGATAATGCAGATAACCTCATGAAAGTGACTTTCTTTTTCTTTTTCTGGCTTATGCTGTATGTTATTCTCCTTTCAGGCCACAGCACTCCACTCAGAGAACTTGATTTCTGAGCAGGTGTAAGCATAAGGCAGAAAACTGAATAAGCTAGATGTTTGTTATACTAAAAAACTGGAAAACAGTTTGAAGAATTTGTATTTGCTGTCATGGAAAAATTATTAGTTGATAAAAAGGGAATAAATGAATGTTAAAGATATGCTTATAGTTAACAGCAATGTCAATCCACTTTTTTCATTTCTCCAAGCAGGACTGAAACTGAACTCCGGAACGTCTTCCTGAATTTTAGACTTTGAACTATTTTAGAGTTTTAAAACCATAACATAAAACTACTATGTTTCAGGCAGTTACTGAGCTGTGTTTTGCCACGCCTAATTTTCTGGTGACTGCTAACGTGGTGGCTATTAAATTTGTCAAATGGTAAATCTTCACGGGAGAGTACTGGAGCAGTTAAATGTTTTGAATGCTGTATGGCAGAGCTGGAATGGTTTTTAATTTAATTCATGGTTAAAAACCGTGTACCTTATTTCTGTGTGTTGTTCTTTGGTACTATTGGAGCATCCATTGGGGCTCGACATAGGGCTAATGCTCTTGAAGCTGCTCCAATGAATTCAAGTCAGTTAGGAAATATCTGAGTACAGAGTCAGGATCTCTACCTGACAGATTTTACATGAGTAGGCTGTGATAGAGTTAGCTTCTTGGAAAATTATAAATGTGAACGCATGTAAAATAGCTCTCTGTCA
Source organism: Apaloderma vittatum (assembly GCF_000703405.1). Classification (NCBI taxonomy): domain Eukaryota; kingdom Metazoa; phylum Chordata; class Aves; order Trogoniformes; family Trogonidae; genus Apaloderma; species Apaloderma vittatum. The sequence continues at coordinate 12,173 of NW_009693728.1, forward strand.
GAAGAATAGACCAAGTCTGTGTGGGTTTTCTGTGACCTAATTGTTCTGCAGGCTGTTATGAATGCATGAGTTTACTTTTTGAAGCCAAGTCTTTAGGCATTTTGCAGGCAAATCTTGCTTCATGTTGAGGAATTACATATAAAGAAATACAAAATTATTTAATATGCTGTTGATGTGCAATAAACAAACTACATTTCAGTGTAGTACATGACTGCTCAGTCTTACCTGATGTAAGTAATTATCAGTTAGCATAAATGTTCTTAAAGAAGTCATTAATGCTTAATGAGAACTGAGCGATTATGAGTCTTTACATCTGTGTGACTTTGCAGAATCTGAATTACAGGTCATTCCTGACAGAAGGAGAAACTGGTGGCAAAATATTTATTTTTTATATATTTCCTGATTTGTTTTTCTATGCAGCCTATGTATTTTCAGAGAATGCAGATGAGGCTTGTTGTCACCATTACTGCAAAAATCTTTCCTTCCTCGTAACAGTGGAGATCCTTCAGCCTCTCAACAAGTTATAAACCCTTTTCTCAGCCTGTATCTGCATTTTGGAGCTCCTTTCTTGTCTTCCTCAGTTCTTCCCTGTTCCATTTCCACTTCTTTCATACATAATCCATTCTCTTTACTCCCTTTCTGCTTCTGTCCTGTCTCCCATTTCAGATGGCTAAAATTCTTGAGCCAATCCTAAAGAAAGATGTCTGCAAACTGTAATGTGGATAAGTGCCTCCCTGCCTCCTGAATCCCTGCTGTTACTCCTTTGAACTGTAGTAGATCAAGGTATACTAATTACATAAATGACATTCCACAACACCTCATCCACAGTTTGTGTGATAAAAAATTGAGCTTAAACATTCCACCTGAACATGGGATAGAACATAGGAAAACACCAGTCCTGGATTTTTGATGACACTCTCTGATTTTGATAACAGCAGAATGACAAAATCTTGCACATAAATTTATAGAACGCAGTCCAAAGCTAGTCTGATTGTTGGACTCATTACTACTGGAAGTCTGATTAAGATTGTTCTTACTTAGATGGTTAATTTGAACTTTCATCCACTTCTCCTGAGTGAGTATTACCCATAAAGATTTTTTTACGTCCCACATTTTGGTCTACACTGATATCTTAGAGTAAGACCTACAGTCTCACTCAGCTTCCATTTAAGTAGATAACCAAACATAGCTTTGTTTCTATCTTCAGGTGAGAGATACTTTTTTGCTTTCTGATGATCGTGAGCCTTTTCTGTGTGTGTTCCAGTTAAAAGCACATTTTGTGAAGTGTGAGCAAACTGAACCTCAGTGGTCTATCTTAGTGCAATCTCAACGTAGTTCTCTGTGGAGGTACTAATGCTTCCTAATTTATGTATTTCCTGGAGGAGACAAATGTTAATATTTATGCACATAAATTTTCATATTTCCTGGAGGAAATCCATGAACAATATGCCTGAGGATTGCTGATATTTTTTCACCTTTGCATCACATTGTAGTTCATAATAATTTGGTGGTTATAGAGCTCTTTCTTCTCCCTCTGCAGATGCCCACTGACAAACCTGTATCCTGTAACAGAAATTTCTCTTCTGGATTTGTACAGTGGGACAATGGTTCTTAACGTTCCATTATACAGGGCTATTTGTCTGTTGTTACAGTCCTCCTCTGTGTTGAAAATGTTTTGTGACTTCAGCAACTTTCATTAGTAGGCTCTTCTTTATTCTTTTCTTTAAACAATTGTAAGAAGTTGGTTATCTTCTTGCAGCCTGTTTTCTTTTCAGACTATAAAGCTCCTGTTACACCACACCACACAAAAAGGTATTTTCTCCTTTGGCTAGTTCCTTACCTGCTCACAATTTTTTTGTTGAGCTGGCTTCTCAAGGTAAATAGTTTCTTTTGTTGTACTTCCTAGTGGACTGTTATGAGATTCAGGCCTAGTTCAGATCTAGTTAATTTTCTGTGGTTTATTTTCCTTTCTTTGTTGTTATCATCATGCTTGCTGTCCCTAGACAAGCAGTCTTACTGAAAAATATATGAAAAATCTTTTCAACTCAGTTTGCAATTTGATGCAAGAATGGAAAGGATTGGTTCCCCTGTTCTCCTTCCTCACATGAAACTTCTCCAGAGTGTTTCATCACATGAAACTAACTCCACTTAGTGTTCACCTAACATGAGGGAATATACCACATCTGAAAACTAGACCAAAATGTTTAATAATCTTAAATTCCTCCATCTGCCTAGTTGCTTCACATTTTTTGTTCTTCTGCTTGTATTACCAAAGGAACTTTTTTGCTGGAGTTCGTAGACAGCCTAACTTCTGGCAGTGTTCATTCTTCTGACCTTTAGGGGATGTGTATTGGGTTGATTTGGCTGGATTTTGGTGG
>NW_009693729.1:0-32163 GCF_000703405.1 Apaloderma vittatum
GCACAATACTTATTCATCCATCTGAAAAAATACTTTCACAGTACAGGTGTGTCATGCAAGTACTTGCATAGTTAAGTGTTTATACAACATGTTTCATGTTCAGAGCACGTAACAAACTTACACTAATTCTCGCCAGTCTTACAAGTTACTGTAACAAAAAATTATTGCTAGGCAGAAATGATACCATGCTACCAGCCAATGATTTACAAGGACTGTTAAGAGTAACCTCTGATGTTGATTTTAGATATCATTATGCTCTCAATGCTGTCATTAGTACTCAGAATACACTATTTTCCAAAGTGGTATAGTATACCACTATCCCAGTGCCAGGACAATATCCATACTCCTAGTTTAGAACCATTTTTTTCCTAGATTTTTAGCCAGCCACATTGATTTGTAATGTCACGTAAAAAAGGCAGTTTCTCAGGCAGAAGGAGAAAGACTTAACAAATTGAGTTGAAGCTAGTTAAAACAGTTGAAGAGATTTGGAAGTATACTGAATTTACTGAGTTTGATGGGAACAACATATAAGGTGGTTACAGAAAAAGTTGAGCTACGACTACAGTAACTCAAAAATATCTATGTGGATTAGAGATAGGCCATGTATCTCCTTTTTAACTCCCTTTGACTAAGCTCCCAGAAGTAGGTCAAAATCCAGATTAGTGAAGTTAGCAGAATTAAAAATTCTTTAAAATTACTTTTAGTACTGCTGTACAGCTGTTCTTGTTCAGACCTATTGTAATGGTCTCAGAAGAGTCATTAATGGCAATTCTTTTAAGCATAATTTTTCTGTGTTTTAATGAGGTCAAAAATATTTCAAATGGTAGTTGCCGAATTGATGTTCAGCGGCACGTTTATATTGTTATTGTGAGATTAAAAAACAGGAAGTCAAGGGAAGAACCAAGAAGTACATGTCCAAGACCTTAAAGAAGAAATTTACTATAACTACAACATAACAAAATGATCTTCCTTCTGTTTCATTAATTAAGGATTGATACAAACCTCCACTGTGAAACCTTTCTACTGCACAGAGAAGACCCTTTTTGTTCTACTAAGGAATAAACTACTGCATGTCTCTCTGAAGATTTTAAAAGGTGGAAACTTAAGCTAACTGAAGCACTTGGAAAAAATACTGTGATTTGAAAAGTGTAAAGTGTTCTGTGGCCCAAATAGCTTCCAGGAGGGCTGCCTGTGTGACCAGCACTCTTGGGCTAAAAATTAAAAAAATAAGAGCTTTTTTGTCTTCACTATGAAATGCTGGCAACCAAATGCTAGCTATGAGTATTTCTCATACTACAGTACTGAGCACTGAGATCTGAGAATTTAAGCAGTTGCCAGATACAACAATAACAACAAAATAAAAAAATAATCAGTTTCAACAATTCCTTCTATTCTAAGTGTCAACAGGAATTCCTGTCAGGGATCCTCAAGGGACAGAGCTTTCAGCAGTTTTTAGCCTTTGGTGGCATTAGAATAAAAAGTGTCATATCTTCACTACATTAGAATACAGTTTCAAACTACAGTAGGATCAAATCTTAAGTATGTTAAACATCTTCAAATCAGAGGCTACTTACCATACATACCAGTTTAATACTTGCACATGAGATTTTTTTTTTTTTAGTCATCAATATCAGTAACAAAGTAGTAAGGAAATTACAGAAGTACAAAGTAGTCTTTTTGAAGAACAGAGGACAGTGTGCATTTCCTAGGTTACAACCAAACCTTTACTATACTTACCTTTTCTTCACTTTCTGTAATTGAGTTGAAGATATTGATACTGTGCCAGTTTCATTACCCAACAAATTCCCTGACACATGGAGTCTATCTAACATATATCCTGTAAAAATTCATGTGTGGTATCAGCATTCATGTATAATACACTAGGATTAAGGAAACACGGGAAAAAAAATCTTTTTTGGATAGATTAAATAATATGTAAATAAAAACCCCCAACATATGACACAGGATTCATCCTACTCATTTTGAATAAAGAATTGAAGGAGGGAAAAGAATGGTTTCTGTTTTGATTACTGAAGTTTGTTTCTAGATAGGCAGAACAGAATTGATGTGTCATTGGCAATTTATACGTAAGTGATATAATTTTTCAAAGTTATAGATGACTACTTCTCTATGGTCTGAAATATTATCTAGTACTTTAAATATCAACAATTTATTTTAAAGGAAAGAGTTACATAATAATGAACGATCATAATGGAGTCTGTATGGATGAAATATCAAACTAATAGCTAAATAAAAAAAGTAGGGGGAGGAAATAAACAGTAAGCCACTGACTGAAGAGGAGACTGAGAGGTGACCTTATTAATATTTATGAATATGTAAAGGGAGAGTATCAGGAGGATGGAGCCAGGCTCTTCTCAGTGATGTCCAATGACAGGACAAGGGGCAACAGGTGCAAATGTAAGCACAGAAAGTCCCACGAAAACATGAGGAAAAACTTTTTCACTGTGAGGGTGACAGAGCCCTGGCACAGGCTGCCCAGGGAGGTTGTGGAGTCTCCTTCTCTGGAGACATTCAAAACCCGCCTGGATACATTCCTGTGCAGGTGACCCTGCTCTGGCAGGGGGGCTGGATTAGATGAACTTTCAAGGTCCCTTCCAACCCATAACATTCTCTGATTCTGTGTGACTGCATGAGGTATAGATGTGGCAGAAAGGCAGGGCATGACGAACCATTACAGGCCTGAAACTGGAGCTCTAGTCTATTACCCTTGTCTAGTTATAGATAAGCGTGTCTCTAGACAGCAAGAGACAAAATAGGTACCTGCTCTGTGTGTGTCCAGATACACTTTCCCTAAGGTACAGCTGTGGATGTATACAATTGATGCTAAAATCTTGCATGAGCTTGCATAGCCACTGGAGAGATTAAAGATGAAAAAAATATTGATAGTTATTACATGAAAAGACATCTCCTCTGTGTCCAGAATTTCTTCAGTCACAAACTGTTGAAGATCTGAAAGATTACCCAAAATTTTTGTTGAAAGGCACAAACGAGGAGTCCTAATACGCTTTCCTAGGCACATGCTACCAGGTATTGTAATGAAGGAATGCTTGGCTAGATGGATCCTTTGTCTGTGGAAGTACAGCCATTCTCATGTTCTCTCAAACTAGCTACGCCTTACTAATTCCTCTTGCTATTTTAGCAAAGTCTCTTGAGTTCAGAAAAAAATCAAAACTCCATATGGAAACTCCCAGTAGTTTAAAATACATACTTAATATCCACCTAGGTAAGAGATAAACAGAATCATTGTTGCTTCATATTCTACACTGGCTTCATATCCAATTCTAAGTCCACTTCAAAGCAGTATTTCCTAAATGATTTATTATCAATTTTTGCAACTGTAACTCCCCATGACTCATCCTAATACTTGATCTCACCAGTCTCCAGAGCAAAGCTTTTGCAATCAGGGTACCTACAACGAGAGGCCCTGTTTTTTAACACATTATTAAAACTTCAGCCTTGCAACTTCAGCTGAAAACACAAGCCTTCCCCAAGCATGATACTTCAATTTTCTCTTTCCTGGACACAAACATCAAACATGATTTTCATTAAAAATTATATTGAAATAGTCTGGAAAATGTAGTGAGCACATTTTTCCTATCTGTAAGAATCATTTTTGTAATTATATCCATGTAATTTAAACTTCAGTAGTACCCACAGCATATTATGTGAACTAGAAAAACCATAAAACAAACCAGCTCTTGTCCCTAAAGAAAGGATGAAAGGGGAGAGAATAAGGCTATACTTAGAAATTATGGTACTTGGCATAAGTGTTACCTAGCTAATTTATTCAGTTTTGTTTGCTTTCTTAAATGGAAACACCATACATTTCTAAAGAGCTTTGTTGTTTGCATTTTTTGGCTTGCTTTGATAGGTGTTTAACTACCTTTATATTCTCACAGAACTTTTATCACTCTCATCATTCTGTGTTATTTCAAAGAATGGGCTACCAAGATGCTTATTTTTCCCCACTTGGACTGAATTTTCTTCTGCAAGCTGAAATTTGTAACCAAGAAAGAGAACATTGGGGAAAGACATTCCCACTGATACAAGAGTAATCTGATACAGAGTTCATAGCAGGCATTACCATCACCAGTGGAAAAACACACAGAAGACACATGCAGTGCAAATGGAAAAACAACAGAATAAAGGAAAGAAATAAAAGCATCCTAGCTAATTTAAAAGATAGCTTCAGTTAAAGACGTGCAGTCTTGAATTAACATCAGCCATGTTGACTATTGAGAAATCTGTACAGTGCACTAAGTGTATCATAAACACCAATGACAATGCTGTGCTCAGATGGGAAGAGGTGTCATTCCTACTGTGGAAGAGAAAGCAAAAATCCTAAGGAGAAAAGGAAGCACACTGACAGATGTAAGCACTGGGGAAGGAGCCTGCAACAGCTAGAACTGAGGAAACCATGTAGTCAGAGACAGAACAGTTTCTTAAGGGCAATGATTTCTTCTGAGAGTCAGGAATTGGGCAAGAGCCCCTAGGTACAAAAGCCAGGATAACCTCTAATATTATCATTCTCTGCCAATTTACACGACTCATGCAACTAGCATAATTCTCCTTTAATTTTGTGTTGTCCTTCAGTATTAAAAGGTAGGAATCTGATCAGATCTGAGTGTATCTTAAAAAAAATAAAACATTAACACACTGAATAATTTCTTTGGAACTAACACTAAAAAAAATTATTAAGACAAACCACCCCCCCCAAACAAGCACCATGCTTCTAAACCCAAAACACCATCATATTTTATGTTAGTTTCTCCATTTAACTGTGGGATATGTATCCTGACAAAATAGATTGATATAAAGCTCTCCAGGTGAAATAGTGTTTGTCTTCAAAAGTCATGCACAGTACCCTAATCCCTTGACTACTTTTAGTACTGGCAAAGTTGAACCTTTTTTCTGCTGAAGCAAAAAAGTGAGACTTTCTATCTTCTGTTTTGACTAAAATCTCTGCAAAAAAGTCTAATGTTTTTCTTTTAACTCTAGTAACTACCCAAATATGCCTTCAAGAGAAAAATAATTTCTTACAGGACTATTTCTACTTTCTTTCACTCTCATGCACCTATTTACATTCAATCACTTTGTCACCCATCTCAAAGTCTATGCAATGCTGTTCACATTAAGATATTTCAATGGAATTATTTGAAAGAGCAAAAATCCCTAGCACTTCCTTCCCAAAACATTCTGGATGAAAATAGGACATATCTCCCACACAGGAAATCAGAGAGTATAATCTATTCTCAAAAAGAAAGTGACTGACTTTCAAACTACTGTGGGTTTTTTGTTGAACTCCAGAAGAAGAAGGTTGTTTTTTAATGATGTATTAAATTTAATAATAACCTTTCAACATAAGCAAAATAAAAACAAAGCTTCTGCATATTGCATATACTTCTAAAACTGAAGGCCAGCATTTTCTTCTCATAAACATCTGCTTTTGTAATTAATATCCATTGTCATATACATAAGAAGGAGTTTAATTTGCTAAATCTGTAATTTGTAAACTGTAAAAGACGTTTTGCAGGAGCTCTTTAATGGAATCAATAAACAAAACTAAACTCAGAGGCCCTTCTGTTTTTCCCAAACACTTCTCTGAAGAGTTGCCAGCTGCCAAACACTTTGACTAGGGCAGTATATACATGTGGTGATGTGGGATGTATGTATCTAGTAAACAGTTTAATGACTAAAACCTCTTTGAAGAGCAATGGGACAATGAAAAACAGCAATAAAACAATTCTGGGAGCAGTAATGAAGCATGTATGGATTCAAGTCTTCCTAGGGAGTCACCTTTTTATTGAATTACCCTGGAACTGGGGCAACAGGCTGCTTCATACCATGAAGACAACCCACATCAGCAATAGATAGTCACAACTATGGGAGAAACTACATCAGATAATAAAAGCCTCTTCAGATAATAGAAAAGCAAAAAAGGCAAAAGTGTTAAGAATGAACCCTGATAAATGCCCTTCCCAGGATCATAAACATCTCTTACTCATGCACATTCTTTGCTGAGACAAGTCCGCAGTGGTTAGGGGCAATATTATTAGAATTAATAAATTTGTTGAAATTTCATGTCAGAACTTGCTTCTCCAATAAATTCAGTATAAATTAATCAACAGGATCAAAAGTTATTGTTGAGAGAAGAAATTAAATCAAAACAAGTCCTATAATACTGTATAAGGCCATTTTTCTAAGAAAGTAAGCTTATTCTCACTTAGTTGTACAGGCAGAAATTGTTATTGCATATGTAGAGCAATGAAAAACTTATTAAAAAAGCTGTAAAGAGACCATTGTGTTTCATTTTGTGGATGGTGGAAAAAGAACTAGAAAATGAGTTTCCAAAGAACACCTAAGTGTGGTATGGCCAAGATGCTAACCTTCTTCAACATGTGGACAAGTGGTCTGAGCAACTTCCTTTCTGTGACTTCTACTGCCTGCCCACACAGTCACAGCAGCTTCTGCTCATGATGTTGCCTCACATTAACGGTCTAGACCAGACATACTATTTTCTCAGAAAATAGGCCAGAAACGAGTCTTGGCTTTAAAGATTAACCTCACTGCTTTTTTGTCAGCTCTTATATAGGGCAAATTAAAAATTATAAATATGGGCAAATTAAAAATTATAAACAAAATATAATTCTGCATTTTTCTCAAAAACAGCAATGTGCTTTGTTTTATAGCTACTTATTTTCTTCACGCAGACTAGATCTTGTTTCAGTTATACAAAAGTAACTTATTTTTTTAACCAGAGGATAGTTTTTGTCTCCTTGGTGACCACTGGGGTTGTAGCACCTTTCTTACAACTGCAGTTGAGCTACACACCACAGTCCTGTTGACATGCCTGGCAAATTGTTCTAGACAAGGTCCTCAGAGAGGGCTTCTGGAATTTCTCCACAGATTCATCCAAGGTTGTATTTGGTGTTAATATTAAGCAGTTTTAACTCCAGAATTTCTTTCAGCCCTGGTATATTTTCTTAGCTCAAATAAGGAGCTAGTCATAAGTATCCTTAAAAAAAATAATAAAAAATCACCCGTGCTGACTATATTTAGTGTGCAAATTGTATTACAGTAAGAATATCTCATACAAATGCACGGAGTTCACAGAAACTTCTATTTATTTGAAACTTTCCATTCTCATGAGATGATAAATCCAGAGAGTTTGAGTTTGTGATATATACTTTATAACCTTAGTTAAAATTGCAAAACTGAAATCCTAAGTATAAGTCCTTGTAATTCTAATTACCAGTCTAAAGACTGGTCTAAAGATCAGTCTAAAAACTGATCCAAGAATACTGAAGAGTTACAACAATAACTCTGAAAAATGCAGCAGTAATTATTTCCTGTAAGAAAAATAACAGTCTTAGCAGAAGATTAAGAAACTTCTTCCAGCACAACAGTCCAATAGGATAAGTATTTCTGGGCTGTTTTGCATTGTATATCTCACAGCACAACAAGTTTTACATAAATAAATTTTAGGAATAAGTAACAAAAGACCAAAACTGCTTGATACCACCCCCCAAAAAAAAATCAACATGCAAAATACTTTATGAAAATAAGATCAGTAAGTCAAAACTGTAACTTCTCTTGGATGCCTAAGTTCATTTTACAAACAGCCATCCAAAAACTAACAGATCTATATGTATGTAAATCATGTATCCACAGAACAAGAAACAACTAACCAACATTTAAAGCAACTATTCAGTTAGGAATCAGTGTGCCAAAAAAGTTTTTGACAATGCAACCACTTTTTATCCTATTCAGAACACAGCACAAAGAAAGCATTTGAAGTAATACTTCTGCAAGGTCAAAGTAAGAAGAAAGCTTAACTTTAAGCATTTAGGATCATAGAAATAAAATTATAAAATTCAGTTCACTAATCATTTATCATGTACTGATGCTTAATAACTTTAACCATTAGAATCTCTAAAGATCTAGGCTTCTAGGATTCTGGCTTCTGGCTACAAAAACCTAGGTCTCTTTTTTTTTTTCCCCCCTGAAAACCATTATGAAACACTTGCCAAATACTCTTACTGTACCTACAGTACTTTTCAAATTAAACATTGGCATGCCCTCCCCTTTTTTTTTCCTGTTTTCCACCTGTGCTTAAGCTCCTACTTTTTTGAACTGAGTAATTTCTCTGAAGCTGCAAGAGAAAGCTCCCATACCCTTTAATTTCTGCTCCTGGGCCCCTGCAGTAAGCTGATCTAGCATACATCTGTCTGATACATAAACCACGCCAAGCTCTGTTTGAAAGGCTTGTCTAAAGCCACACAGTATTTTTAAAGTGAGTACAGATCAGAAAAAAAACAAGAACTCTGATTTATTTTATAATGAAGATCTAGGCATTTCAATGTATTATCAAATTAAATAATCTCAAAAATAATAAAGGAAACTTAAATGCTCTTACTACTCCAACATACTAAGCCCATCAACTGCTTGTAATCTAGCATGAAATATGTGCATAAAATGTTTGAAGGGGAATAATAATAATAATAATTTCTAGTACTTGTTCCAGTTTCTTGCTTCTGATTATTAGATTAATTGCTTTGTAAGGCTGAGAGTGGAAGTAAGGTGGTTCCTCTTTGCTAAAAGGAACAATTGAGTCTCTTCTGTATGCTCCCTTTTTCCATTTAAAATAAGTGATGTTGTAACTCAGACGAATGTTTAGTTCCAAGTGCATCCCCACCTCTCTCCCTACTGAATGGAAGAGATAGGTCCATACGGTAGACAGACTCTATAAATAGAGGACTGGATAGCACTGACAAATGACCACAAGTATGCTGCAAAGCACTGAATTTCAAACATTAAATTTTCTAAGTGCAGAGACTGTCCAATAGCTAGAAACAGATAAGTATTTTTATTCAGTAAAAGCATTCGGAAGTTTATTTTGAATACATTTGGGTTTCTTCCTCTGCGTCTGGAAGAAGCGTGACCCTCTGAGAACAAACCTAGTGCTGTTACCCAAAAAACATTATGGATCTAATTAGGAGGCATGTTTACAGCAGGTTTTGAAGGAAAAAAAAACCAGGAACTGAGGCCACTATTACAATGCTTATGTACACCCTGTATAAGCAGCTATCATACAAAACTAGTGCATCCATACTTCCAGATGTATGGAAAATACCTGACCTCAGGCCCGCTGGTTTTGTACTTTAGGCTGCAGCTGAAAGGTAAGGAAACAGAATCCAAATCCAACCACAAGGACAGGGGCCAGCAGAAAACTTGGTTTACATATACCATTCATCAGAGTTGTGTACAAAAAAAGATATGCCTGACTTCAGATGCAGCAAAAGCATTAAGGTGTGGATGCCTTTCAGGGAAGCCTGACAGCCTTAGGGGATATCATTATATCACTTTTCTCCAGTTTTGTTTTTCTGAGGGTGTTAAAAATTACTTCTTTGACCTAACACCTTTTTTTTCCTTAAAAAAAAACAACAACCCCCCCCACTTTCAGGGATATGAAGCTGCCAAAACTTTGAATTACATGCAATGATCTAATACACAGGCATTAAAGCTTCAGGATTGTGCCCATATATTACATTTTCCATCCTAATTTCATGCACAACCTCTTCCTTGGTGTTTACTTGAGATGCAACTGCTCCATTTGCCTTCTCTCACTTCACCAGCACACAATAAACAAAGCAATCTGGAGTTAATTTAAGCAGCTTAGCACATCAGGATACAGCTGGGAAAGGTTTTGGGAGAAAGGCTGGGGAGGAAGAAGAGGGCCATGCATGGTCCAGCCAAGCCTGCGCACAGGAAGGTGGCGCAGATGGGCAGCTTCCAACAACGCCACCTGCAGCCAGGGGCAATTGCCCCATGCTGAAGTACTCCAGTTAGCCCAGAACAGCGGAAACCTCAATGCAGAGAACTAAGAAGCCTGCTCCTGATAACAGGAGTGGCAGGGCCAGCACACACTGTCAGGAACCTTTCAGCCCATTCTTGGTCATCCAGAAGTAGCCCAGCTCCCCCTGTCTGTATTTCATCTGCTATGAGCCAGATGTCTTTTTTTCTACTTAAGTATAGGCACATGCATTGGCTTTACACAGAGCAAAGTCTATGACTTGATTCCGGCAATTGGATAGATTTACATCTGTTTTTCACATCACTTTTGTCTGAGAGGAGTGACTCGAACTTTTAATCACTTGGGGCCCTAGCTATACCCAGAATATATTGGCTCAGTTCACTAGCAGAAAGAAACACACTTCTACTGGCATAAAGACATAAAAAAAGAAACAAAACTCTTTAGTTATTACTTATAGCACTGGACATTTGAAAAAAAGACAGCACACACCATGTACCGGTCCCTAAGCTAACTCTCACACTAAGCACATAAACCACAGAACCTGAAATTCCATCTGGCAATTGTCTAAATCACATACATCAACCAAAGAGTGAAAAAAAAAATAATATCCTTTATCACACTAGTCTTAAACATCAGTGGCAACAAAAATCGTTAATAATTTCGTGGTCTGTCACAACTATTCTATCTTCTGTAGAAAGTTTCATTCTCCTAGAGATGACAATGAAATGAAACAATCAAGTTTATTAGCATGCATGGACAAGGTGGAAAAATGATCAATCTTCTATAGGTACCTTCAGCAATGCCCAAGCCTCTCCCAACAGCTATTTCAGCTTTTGCTAAATGTGGTCAAGCTTACAGGGGAGGAAGGGGATTATTTAATAAGATAATGTGACGACATAGAAACACAGGTAATGAAGAGAAATTGAAGTTTACATAAATAATTTTCTTTCCCTTTAATGATCTAAGCAGCGTTTTTAACCTATTTTCATAATCTGTTTTCCAGCAACAAATTATGTTTTCTATGTGGGGAAATGGCAGAGAACATGCTTACTGAATGAGTATTTCAGAGTCTCCTTTTTCTTGTTACTTATTCCATCTTCGCTGGGTGACAGGTAACAATGGCTAAATAACACACTGCTGTAGCTAAGAACACGAGTGCTACACTGGATAAAACAACTTATTTTCTCCACAGAAATAGAAAAAACCCTAGCGTTTACAGTGTACCCAACACTCTTCTCCTTCTTAATTTTGTCACATCAATGCTACATTCAAGTGAGCGACAGGGAGTAAACTCAAAATTTTTAATTTGGTAACAACTATTTTATTCCATCTTTGTAATTTATTTTTCCTATCTACATGCCAAAACATGCCTTCTTCTAATTGCTCCCATGTTTGAATCTCTGCAATACACCTGCAAGACACCATAGTAACTCAGTAAGGTCACCAGCAATTTCCTCTTAGCAAGATCCAGCCTTTCTCCAACATAATCATTCTCGAACTTCTGCCATTTTTGATCATATTTCCTGAATCCTGAAGTTTTGAAATCTCTCCTCTTGGCAACTATCTAACTTTACAGACCACATTCAGTCCTCAAATACACATATATACCTCTGAGCGATTTCAAAGGGAAGCTGTTGGTATGCACAACGGAAACAACTGTAGACTTCAAAGAAATAATCAACTTGTGTACTTTGCTATGGGTAGGCATTTTGGTTTTGATGTTTTTGTGCATAATGATCATTATAAAGTTTATCCTGGAAACTCTATCCTTTACAAGTGTCATGGGTTTGAGTCTGGCAGGGTTTCTGGAAGCAGGAAGAGAGCTTTGGGGATGACTCTTGCAAGTCATCCCAGCCTCAGCCCCAGGTAGGACCTGGACTCACCTTTGGCCAAAGCCAGGCCAAGCAGTGCCTCTACAATCAAGGTATTTAAAAGGCGACCCCATCGTTCCAGTTTCTCTTTCTCTTTTGGTTTCCTCTTGACTGGTCTTGATTCGTCTTATCTCTTATGTTGAGGAGTTGGTGGGTTTTTTTTCTGTTGGAGGAGGGGTAGGTGAGAGGAAAGCAAAGGAATGTGGTTGGTGAGGAAAGTGAGGAAGAAATGTGCCAGGGCAGAATCTTTACCTATGGCCCTGTGGTGAGCAAGACAGCAAGATGCTGGTTGTCTGCAAGCTGAGGGCATAAACAGCAGTGAGAACATCCAGGATGTGGTGGTATGTGAAAAACACCATGCCAGTGGAGAGGGAGAATGAGCATGAGTGGAGGACACACATGAAGGGACTCATGACCCTGGTTGGGATGGACTCACGTGGAGGAAAAGGATTGCCTCCTGTGAGGCAGACACCATGTGGCATGAAGAAGAGACTTCAAGGAGCCCTCTTTCTCAAGCATGAATGATGAGTAATGGCCAGATGGACTGCATCCCCCACTCCCTGCACCCCTTGCACCAATCAGGGGGAGAAAGTAAACAAGAAGATGAGAGTGTTGAGGGGTGGAGTGTATTTAAGATCAGGCTATATTTGTTTATGTATTCTTCTCACTATACTACTCCATAAATGGTAGTGGTAATTCAAATTCATGTTTTTCTCCCCAAGTCTACTCTGTTTTTTAACCCATCATTGCCAGTCACAGATTAATCCTCCCTGTACTTGTTGTCAAACGACAACAAGAAGTTAACTGGTTTCCTGTTCCATTACTGGGAAAGAAGCAAAAAATCTGTAATGCACTAACAGACTCCTCTGCTCAAAGACAGTATTCACTAAAAACAGAGTTTTAGCTTTGTATGGCCAAGTGTTTCCCAGTACACCCATACTTCAGGAATAAGTTAATCCTTACATGTACAGAAGGCATCTTGCCTTCTTTTCTCTGAAAATTCCTTATCTAATTAAGTGATATTAAAAGGTATACAATCATCCACTTCATGGTTCAACATATGCTTGCAAAAGAGTCTGTCTGCTATTGCTTGTCATCTCTGACGCCACCAACAGTCAGCATTTATCATCTCTTTCATATTATTGAGCAAGGCACTCATGGGATTCTTCCTCAGCCTGCTCAGTCCAAACTTCCATTAGCAAAGATCTACTGTTTCAGTCGAATGGGCTCTGTAAACAAGGGTGAGACAAGAGGGGATGGTGACATCCTGTGTGGCGAGCTTCCCCAATCTCCACAATTACAAAGCAGTTTTATCTTCCTCATAAGGACTTCTGCTCTCCCGAGTGACCACCACTTGTCCTATATATGTGGGTTTCAAAGTCCCATCTTCCACCTACACACACTCTGGCAAAGGAGTTACTAATTTTTAAAAAAAACCCCAACTTCAAGCCTCTTTCAGGATTACAGAATAAGTGACCCATTAAATGAGTTAGGGTCTTCAGGTCCGTTTTTCCCAAAGCCCCTCTTCTCATTTATCCTAGGCTGTAGTAAGATGTACTCTTTTGGCTATGACCAAACTAAATTAAAGAGTTAAGTTAATTAAAATCTTGCAGTCAGCGTAAGGCCAACAGTCCCTAAGAAAGGCTGGTATAATTTCATGTGTACTTGCTTTTAACACCATTCCACTGGAATTATCTGGATTAATAAACTGAAACCACTAAGTATTAAAAATGTTTGAGCTACCTAAGATCACTTGGAGAGAATAACACGAAGCCATGTGCAGTCCCTGAATGCAGCTGGGAGACTTCAGGGGCAATTGCCTGCAAAGGGAGGCACCTGTGGCAGAAAGAGCTGCCAGCCTTTGTCCCACTCATCACTGTCTACATAGCTACTCTTTGTCCTGCGGTATGCATGTTTCCTTTTAATTTTTTTTTTTGCATTCTTTCTGCTAATTTTGACTTTCTAATGAGCTGTAACTGTTGGCCAGCAGTAATTTCTATCTCCTAGTCAGCATGAAGAATTTGTGGTCAGTAAAATGTAATTACTAAACTATTTTTTAAAAAGGTTTTGCTTTTTTGGTCCATTGCAGTCACTGGTATACAGCTTATGGCAGCATAACGTGTGATAAATTCAAATAGGCAGATATGAATTCATATCATTTGCAGTCACAACTGCAAGTGTGTACAACTTTCATGAGAAAAGTAATGGAAGGCACTTGTTTTTTTTTAATGCATGAGAATAGTAATGAAAGAATATTATTGAAAAACCACAGACTTGATAGAAAAGCATTTATAGGCTGCCATTAAGATCCACTTGTCACCAATACTTATTTGGTTGCAAAATGTGTTACAATGCTGCATTGCAAGGAGAAAGCAGAATTAATGAGATATAACTATTAAAACTGTCATTAAATTTTGCGCATGAGATGTCAACATGTTCTGTTTCACAGTTCACTTGATAAAATATCTTCTTGCAAAACAGCAGCAGTACAGTACTCCAACATACGCAGTTCTCTGCAGTAATCAGTAATAATCTTTTGCACAGTCTAAACATGTAGATCATATATAACACAAGAAGTTAATAATGAAAACCATGCATTACAGTGGCTGCACTATTTGTTTTTATATGTAGTTGGCTAAAGCCATTTGTTCTAAAATATAAGTGAAATGACTGATGCAGATTTCTGGTTCTTCCCAACCAAGTTCAAGCAACTCTGGAATCTCAATAGAGAATTCCCGCTCGGTCCCCATGTGTTGCCTGGTCTAGCCGAGAGGTGGTATCCCTGCCCATGGCAGGGAGGTTGGATTAAATGATCTCTAAGGTCCCTTCCAACCTAGGCCATTCTATGATTCTACGGTTCTATGAATTCAGGGTAAGCTCACTTCAATGTACACAAAGTTCTGGCTATGTTTTAACTTGAGAAAATGCAATTAGAGGTCAAACCTAAGAGCAGGAACAGGCAGCATTCCACATGGCAGCAGTGCTCAAAGTTCAGATGAAAAGTGGAGGTATTTCTTCCTGCCTAAAGAGAAATGTAAAGATAGATGCTGTACAGTAAGAGACAGCTATTCCAGTCATACAAGGTACATAAAACGTACATGAAGATACCCAGGGGCAGAGAGATTTGCAAAGGGCATAAAAACAGTTAGTGGAAATGTACAGAGGAAGCAGAGGGAAGATTGAGACTGAGCTGTAAGGAATGGAAAAAGTAGCTCATTAGTTCCAGTGTTGGTATGAAGAGCTAAAAAAAACCTGCAATGAACAATGCAATAAGAGCTCTTCAAGCGAGTTTCACATCAGATATTTACATGATCTGATACACTCACCCACAGCCAAATCTTAACATCCATGACCAATGTACACAGTTACTTTCAAACTCGCCCTGCTCAACTTCACTAGCTTTCCATCTTCTAGCCTTAGCTATTTTACAGTTTCGGGTTGTTTTATTTTTATAGTATTAAAGCCTCCCCTTACAGTTTCCAATGCTGTTTCAGCAAAAAAAATAATTCTCCTCTGCATGCAGAGGAGATGGGCAACACTTCGCTCATCATAGCTCA
The DNA here is from genome assembly GCF_000703405.1 of Apaloderma vittatum. Lineage (NCBI taxonomy): Eukaryota > Metazoa > Chordata > Aves > Trogoniformes > Trogonidae > Apaloderma > Apaloderma vittatum. The sequence continues at coordinate 15,264 of NW_009693729.1, forward strand.
AATCCCTTCTAAATCTTAGAGAAACAGATGATTAGAATCATAGAATGGCCTAAGCTGGAAGGGACCTTAGAGATCATTTTAATCCAGCCTCTCTGTAATGGGCAGGGATGCCTCTCAACTAGATCAGGCAACACATGGGGACGGAACGGGAATCGAACCCGTAACCTCAGCGGTGTTAGCGCTATGCTCAACTGACTGAGCTAACCGGCCCCCTATAGATAAGAACATAAAACTATGAAACAAAACTTTCCTTCCACTTTTAAAGTTAGACAATTTTTAACTGATAACAATATCTGACTATAAATCAATTGTAATTTGGAGTATCTAACGTGCTTTTATACATTTTAGTGTTTCTTTGGCATTTTTTATCTCAAAAGTCTGTAAAATGTATGGCTTCCTTGGCATTCAGATTGTCTATATGCTAACACACTAAGTAAATTCAGTTAGTTTTTACTCCCTCATGAATTAAGGCAGAAAGGGAAAAATCTTACTCTTTTAATGCATCCTAAAGTAAAACAGTCCACAAATACATATATCTATTATATTCTATGCATAAGAATAATATGGAATAACGGAAAGTGAGAGAAAATAATATGAAGAACAGTTGTGCAGAACTTTTATTTGGAAGTTCTCTGTTTCTTCTGTAGAGATTAGCCAGAACTCACTTGTTTATTTGTAGCATACTTTAATTCTGATATTCATAAATATAGGAAACAGATGTACTAACCAAACTATATGAACATATATGTATGAAAAAAAAAGAAGAAGCAAAAGGAAAACACATCCAGAACATCTCAGCAGGCATTCAAGTAATCTTTTTCAGATACTACTTACTTGACAAAGGCCATCTTACAACACCTGCAGCTTCTCCCAAATTCTTAACTCAGACCAGACAACACTGCATATTTCTCTCCCAGGTGAACCAATGATAGATTTTCCCTATGTTTCTGTACTGATTCATCAAAGCAAGGACTGCCCATGATTGACAAAGTAAGTCTCTTGGAGAAGCAGTCATCTGTAGCGTTACATTAGGTGACAGTCTCCCACAGAAAGTCAAAGATATTTCACCATTTGGATACCTAGGATGGACAATCAGGGAAACGAACAGACACTCACACTTATCAGGTCCTAGTAAAATATGGAAGGAACAAATTCCTTCCCTCTCCTCAAGTTTCTGATACATTTTCACTGTGCAACACATGATCTTAGAATGATGAAAGCTTAAAACGAAAAACAAACTCACACCGTTTTGGGACTTTTTTCTCCCCTTACTTTTTGTGGTACTGTATTAGGAGATTTTGTGAGCTGTAAACAGCAACAGAGAGACATTTCTAACCTCCAATCTTACAGCATCTAGAATAGTCCTACCAGCGTCCCACAATAAGCCAGGCAGCACAATTCCCTTAGCAGAGGATGAATTAGAGGGGATGACGGATTGAGAACAGATTGTCAAAACAGTATGAACCACTAAACCACATAACAGAAGATGTTGCTTCTTTCTCTGCTTTGTGTAATTCTGGCTTTTCCAATACTGAATTGTTGGTTTTTTTCCGCTGATATTGTAATTTTGTATTTTAAAAATCAAATGCAATTCAATCTTGAACACTAGTGACCATATACGTTTCTTTAATTCACAACAATTAAACAATAATTGATGTAATGAGTGCAGAAGAAGATTGCATATCCAATTTATCTGCAGTTTAGTTCTGTAAACATTTGTTACGTGTTATATATTTAGTACTTCTTTGAAGGGCTGGGGCTTTATGAGTAATCACGCTTTTATGCTTAATCAGGAACATACGTAAGTCAGTATGAGGGTCCATCCAACTGAAGCAGAACTGGAGAGTATATTAAAAGTTAACTGTGAAATTATTTCATATGTAACTTACATATTTAAGAAGCAAATTCAACAATGTGTTGTTGAAAACATAGCATGTCAATGAAGTGACTCACACTACCTCTGATAATTCTACAAAGCAGATTTCTGAAGTTTGCAGCTAAAAACTAAAATAAGTAACATGCAACGTGCACTTCAGATGAAGATGAATAAAAGAATATGGGATGAAAGCCATGTGCCTATACCTTTCTTGCTGTGGCCTATTTCTGACACAGAGACTACAGAAAAGACAAACTCGAGCAGTTCTGTTTACATGAAGTGCTGGCATCTGTTTTCCATAATGTAAAGCTGAGACTTTTACGATTTTGTTTTAAATACTGTTGAAATTATGGAAGCAGTCAATAGTTAATAAAAAGCAAACAAAGGGAACTAAAAGCAACACTGATACAATAGTTTAAAGCACCTATCGTTATTTAGCGCACATGATAAGCAGTGTGCCCAGGTGGCCAAGAAGGCCAACGGCATCCTGGCTTGTATTAGAAATTTTGTGACCAGCAGAACAAGGGAGGTGATTGTCCCTCTGTACTCAGCACTGGTGAGGCCGCACCTTGAGTATTGTGTTCAGTTTTGGGCACCTCAGTATAGGAGAGATATCGAGGTGTTGGAGTGAGTGCAGAAGAGGGCAACAAAGCTGGTGAAGGGCCTGGAGAATAGATCTTACGAGGAGCAATTGAGGGAGCTGGGACTGTTCAGTTTGCCGAAGAAGAGGCTGAGAGGGGACCTCAAATGCTCTACAATTACTTGGAAGGACATTGTAGAGAGGTTGGTGCTGGTCTCTTCTCACAGGTAATTAGGGACAGAACGAAGGGGAATGGTTGCAAGTTGCAACAGGGCAAGTTTAGGCTGGACATGAGGAAGAAATTCTTCACAGAAGGAGTGGTCAGACACTGGGATAGACTGCCTAGGGAGGTGGTTGAGTCGCCATCCCTGGATGTGTTTAAGTGTTGCTTAGATGTGGTGTTGGGTGATATGGTTTAGGGGTGAACTTGCAGTGTAGGGTTAATGGCTGGACTCGATGATCCCAAGGGCCTTTTCCAACCTGAATTGTTCTATGATTCTATGATAACACTGTGCACCATTTAACAAAGTGTACATGCACAGTTCTCATACACAGAAGTTTAGATATAACACTACAGTCAGTTCCTGGTATCAACAAAACAAACAGAAAGTTAGCTGTTGCTTTTTGAAAAAAGAAAAAATTTCATTTTCTGTGTGAATTACGTATATGTGAAAAGGAATTAAATAGCACTTATTAGTGCCAGAAACTATATGAGCAAGCACCAGACAGTTTCAATACACAGCTCTGTAAACGCATCTCATTTTTGACCTCCAACATTCTTGCTGAACTCCTAGGTCACAGAACAGGACTTGAGGGCCTTTCCTTTGTGTGATTTAAGCTCATGGTTGTGAGCTAAACAGAGAGCACTGTCAATAATAGCTGTTAAGTATCACATTTGGGGAAAACTTTGGCCCTCTGATCTCCACAGCATAAATAATGCTTATTCTGTACACGTTCCAAACGCGGAACTCCCACTGAGGTTTCACTAAAAAAAAAAAAAAAGAGTACAGAATACACAGCAGAGATCTATACTGTGGATAAGAGACTTGCAGCATGAATTAGAGAATAACTTTGCCCTTAATTTGAACTCAAATTCTCTGCTGCTTCCCCATATTGCATCTGAAAGATCCATTTGTTGCTGCATTTTTCAACCATGCTGCAAGTGTGACAGAAATGCAAGCACACTCCCTCTGATGGCTAACATGAAACATGTATTTTCAGTTAAACAAAGGAAAATCATTTTGTTACGATCAGTTTATGAAAAAATAGCTGTTGTATTCTGTAGTCTGATGCTGTATACTCTCAGATGGAAAAGTAAGCTTGAAAGTTCAATATAAGCAGCAGAAAAGCCACTGAAAAAAGTGTCTTCAGAGAGCTGATGCATTATTATGTTCTCAGTGCTTTAATACAGATTTTTTAGTTTGCTGTGGAAGAACTGCTGAAAGCCTTTCCATTAAAGAGACAACAGAAACAGAAAACTACACCTTCTACTGCAAAATTCTTCTATCATAACTCTTGTGGTGTTTTAAATATACCCATAGGGCTTTTATTTTCCATCAAGGGAACATAATATCTCCCCTGCATCAGAGTACCATTTGCTGAGCAATTTCACTGGGTATTTACAGTGCAACTTTTACTGGGTATTTACAGTGCAACTTTTACTGAGTTGTGGTAAGTTACAGCAATCTCTATAGGTTTTTTTAACTCACCAGAACTGTCTCTTTATTCTCCTGACTTTTTTAAAGTGGAAAAAAAAAGGCGGGGGGGCGGGAAAATTGATCTCATGGAGAAAAAATGCATTTGATGTACACAAGATTCGAATAGTTACAAATTTAGCCCTACAAAAGCTGCATGAACAATGTCCTTTTTCATCCTATTGAATTATTTTCTTTCCCCTCCCAGTGCAGCTCTCATGATTGGAGCAATACTAGTACAGAAAATTTCAGGCAACTACTTTCATTGTAAGCAGTCTCAGTAGTGAAATGGGTTTCAGTAGTCACAGACCCTGCCGTGTGAAGGCTACAGTAGCATTGACCACATTAATAAACACAAAAGAAACACAGAGGGAATTTTTAATCTAAAACCAACAGGGATAACCTGACAAACTGTTCATACAACTGCAGTAAGCAAATTAAATGAGACGTAGTCAAGAAAACTTGGACTTATCCAAGTAACAGAGCATTGAACCTGACCACTGATTCGGGTGTAGAAAATTCTGACAGAAAGAATAATGGCTTCTTAAACACTATTATGGAGCACAAAACAGCACAGTTTAATAGAAGTTTAATAGTAGTTTAAGACAATCTTTTGAGAGCTGTGGGAAATTATTAAACATTGTTAACATGTAAAATTAGTTGTTTCTGGCAATCATTTCGGTCTGAGAAAAAAAATAGGTAACAATTATCATGCTTAAATCTAAGATTTATACAAAATTAGCCAGCTTGTGACTGGGCAAAGTTCACTTTGAGCATTGTCATTTGCTTAGAACAGGAACAAAAATTCAAGTTTCCACTTATGCTGGAATTTTTAAATGCAAAGGTTATAAAGAAGTGAGTTTCTGGCACAAGGTCACTCTCCATCAGGAACTCAGGTTCAGAGTGTTAGGTTTAGCATGGAAAAAGCAGGGTGGGTGGGGAGGGGTTAATGCTAGAAGGAAAGGAACATAAACATTTCCTACGAAATATTTTAGGTTTTTACAGAATTTTACAAATAGGGGGAGGGAGTGGGAAGCAAAGTTGGAGGTATCTGTGCAGTTAATATTATCAACTGTTAACATCTTAGTTTTCATTCTTATATTAATTTCCATTACAAGACAACATTTACGCTTTTGATAATATATTCTTACAAATTGGTCTGGATGTCTCATTACTATTGTTCTGGTTTCGGCTGAGATACAGCTAATTTTCCTTCTCAGTAGCTACAGAAGTGCTGTGCTTTGGATTCAGTAGAACAGTGTTGACAATATACTGATATTTTCAGTTATTGCCAGGAAATCAAGGACTGTTCAATTTCCCATGTTTTGCTAGGGTGCAGGAGCACAAGCAGTGGAGAGGGAGCATAGACAGGAGAACTGACCCCGACAAGCCAAAGGGATATTCCCTACCATAATACACCCCGCTTAGTATATAAACTGGGAGGAGATGGCCAGGGGGGAAGATTCCTGCTTGGGCATCAGTCAGCAGGTGGTGAGCAAGTGCATTGTGCATCACTTGTCTTTTCTTGGGTTTTATTTCTCCCTCTCTTTGTTACATTGCTTTTAAGATTTGCTGTTATTAAACTATTCTTATCCTGACTCACAAGGTTTACCTTTTTTTTCCTTCTGATTCTTTTCTCCATCCCACTGGGAGGAGCAAGTGAGCATCTGTGTGGTTCTTAGTCATTGGCTGGGGTTAAACCACAACAATTATTACTTTGCATCACATGGCAGAGAATCGTAGAATCATAGAACCATAGAATCATAGAATGGCCTAGGCTGGAAGGCACCTTAGAGATCATCTAGTCCAACCTCTCTGTCATGGGCAGGGACACCTCTCAACTAGATCATGATACTCAAGGCAAGGACGCCTCTCAACTAAATCAGGCTACTCAACTTCCCTTGCACCCCCCCCAGGGGGGGGCCAGCCACAACATCTCTGGGCAATTTATTCCAAAGCCTTGCCGCCCTCGTACTGAAGAATTTCCTCCTAAGGTCCAATCTAAATCTATTCTCCTTCAACATAAACCCATTTCCCCTTGTCCTATCAGTGGACACTCTCATAAAAAGTCCCTCCCCAGCCTTCCTGTGGGTTCCCCTCAGTTATTGGAAGGCAGCTATTAGGTCCCCCCGAAGTCTTCTCTTTTCAAGACTGAACAATCCCAGCTCCTGCAGCCTGTCCTCGTAGCAGAGGTGCTCCAGCCCCTGGATCATCCTTGTGGCCCTCCTCTGAACACGCTCCAACAGATCCACGTCCCTCTAATGGTGGGGGCACCAAAACTGGACGCAGTATAAGAAACTCTTATTTCTAAAAAAAAATATTCTTATCACCCGTACTTTAATGTGGAAAAAAACGAAAAAAAGAGGAAAAGGCCACCACTGGAGTATGAAACACCAGCCCAATGCACCTTTCAGTAAAATTTGGGAATGTATGGACTCAGAAATTTAATTTGATTGAAGGTGCTTGCAGCTAAAGCACCTATACTTTTTTGCTCTTAGGAGGCAGGAGATGCTCAGGCAGTAGATGTCCAGGCAACTTCTTTGCTGGCAATGCACTCAATCTCCCAGGACCTCCTGACAAGACCAATTAAAGCAGGTCTTCAGATGTGTAACTGAGCAAGCTTACTAAAAAAAGTCTGAAAACACAACCTTCAAAATTAGCACCTCTCACCATGGCCAGAGAATAACTGCTCTAACCAATCTGTCATTCAGTTGTCTTGGACAATCTACAATTAAAATTCTCCCTGAAGTTCCTTTCCAGCAAAAGAGAAGGAGCAAGAATTCATACAGAACAAAGACATCAGGAAGAAGACAAAAAACTGCTCTTAGAGAACCAGTGAAAGTCAGATGCCTGGTTTATACCAAAATACGAGCTGGAAATAAGCAAAAAAAAAAAAAAAAAGTCCTGACTTTTTTTTAGACAAAAGTCACAAGTTGCTGTCTGGGAAAAAAAAAAAAAAAAAAGAAAAAAAAGACTGAGATAATTCCTTATAAAGGTAATATGAAATTTTAGGGAAAAAATCTAGGAGGGTGAGAGAGAGAGGCTGTATAAACACCAGTAAGTATTTCCAAACCAATCTGTGCTCTTATTAATCATAAGATAAAAAGATCTTTAAGGAGCAAGAACAGTCATCACTGTTACATGCTTCCTTATGGAAAGGATTTATGTGGTTTCCTCTTAGCAATGTAAATCAAAGCTTTAAAAGTTCCACATATTTTGCTGTTCAAAGCCCTCTTATGGCAACTACCAGACACTACAGTGCTAATCCACATTTAAGAATTAACTGACATATTGGAAGAAATAGCAGTAAGGAGTTTAGCTCCAAAATTATTTAGTATATTAAAAAAGCTGAAAGTCAAATAAAGCAAAGGACAGTAGCTTTAATATAGAATTGAAATTAGAGGTCAGATTCCTCTGCTCTGATGTTGGCAAGCTTCCACCAAAATTACTTGTGATTTGTAGAAACGATATACACATGCTATTTACAGCAAATCCCCACTTCTTACCTCAAATCATAGGTCTATATTTGAATAAAATTTGGACTCTAAGCCAGTATTAATAGTGCTGAGGTAAATTTGTACCACTTGAATGCTTTTTATGACTTTTATTTATTCTAAATCAAGGCACTCTTCAGGAAAGCTGTTAGGTAGAGTCTCTTTCCTAAAAAGAAAAATAAATCCTATGTCTCATTCTTTTCGATTTCAAGTGGATGGATGAAAGGCCATGGCTTCCCAAGACAGTGCTGCATCTGTTTTTGTCCGTTTTGCTTGAATGGGGAAGGACTTCATTTTCAATACTGATCTTATTACTGTAGACTTACTTATGTCTGCAGTATAAAAGCTGCACCATAAAAGCAAATTCTATTTAAAATCACACCAGTCAAGACTTTTCAAGCTACTATTTACACACAAATACAACACCACATACCACTGAACTGGCTCATCTTTGGGGTTTTTTTTATTATTTACCTGCAGAAACAGCTTGTGTATCTGTTCAGAAAGACAGCAGAGATGTTGATTTACATGATATACTGATGGACTCAGGCTTTGCTAAGGACCAGATAACTTCATTTTTGGTCCAGTGTCTCCATAAGGCCACTTTAAAGAGGAACTGGAATTCTTTTACACATTTTACAAGACCTTTTAAAATGTGCAGTATTTCAGTTTGCCACCTGGCATGTTTTCAGGCAATCCTGGTTGAGCCATAACATACAAAAATGGAAGGAAAACCAAAAGAGTTTAATAAAAAGAAATCTACCACGAAATCAATGATTATATCAGGTTCTAGAGAATTTCAATCTGCACCCGTTAAAACCAGATCTCTAATTTTGCGACCAACACTTCTCAGCAAAAGAATCAACAGGAAGACTGTATGTTTGTTCCAATGCTACTTGCTATAGCACACAATAGCAAATTATTACTTGTAAATTATTGGGGGGGCGGGTAGGGGGATAGTTTTCAGGCAGTAACAGATGCGGGTATCCAAGGGTGAATTACGGCGGCAACTAAACAGGGAATAGTACTAAATCCAGTAAAATCTACTATGACATTAAGGTCTTCACTTCTTTTTCCTCTACAGGTTTCCAACACTGCAGTTATCAAACTACACAGCTTTATAACAACAGAGAGTGCTTTTATGATCCTGTGTCTTTAACTACTATGCTGAGGAGACACATAGACATTGCTCATTAAAAATATGGATACGCATAATCCTTCCCTAGATTCTTCCCTGGCAGTCTTAATTTAAATCCTTGAATTGATCCTTAACCCCACAACAAGTACTTTCTTGCAGAGGATTGCTGATTATAGAGGGAAGAGGTGTCTCTCTTGCTGTATTGAGCAAGTGGAGGGTCTCCCAGTCGCAGGAGAGCACTTAAGGCAGGGGGAGAGAGCACAGCTTCCTCGAGCTCCCACAGGAGCCAAAGGTAATAACATACCATAGGTATACACCCATGTGGTTGCTACCAGTGCACACTAGGACTCCTGACTGCAAAGGACCTGAAAGCTGTGCAGCGAGACCTCACATAGCACAACTCTGCACAAGATGCTCAACTCCCATGTTTCTTTTTAACCTATTTCTAACACCTATTTTAAAACACACCACTTGTAAAAGCAATAAACATAATACAGAAAAGCTGAATAGGTTTCACATCTTTTTTTTTTGGCTGCTTTTGCCTTTTTTTTGGTGTTCTAATTCTTAATGGTTTCAGCATTTGAAAACCTGGTCTTTAATGCATGCAATGCTTTATGGCTGTAAAGAATAGTTGTTTGAAGTGAAGAGAGAACACTGAAAAAAACCCCAATCACTTGATCTAGACTCAATTGCCCTGCATTTGCATCATGTTAAATTCCACTCCTAGCAGTTTAAAATGTCAATTAAGACAAGTCTCATTAGATAGGGCACACACCGGATTCTCCTGAATGTTTGACTTGTTTAAATGTACCTGTAATTGACTGCAAGACAACTACTGTTAAAAGCTGAGTATACTGTCATTGTTTGGAAAAAAATCCATTTTATAAAATAAATCCAAACTCAGATGTTTTTAGTTTCATTCCACAATGTATTGAACAAACACTCAACTCTACCAGGACCCCATCAGCAAAGACTGGATTTCTTCCATATGGAATAAGTATTGGTATCATTTTCCATATGGCTTTGCTTACTTTTAGTTCTAAACATGAAAACATTGGAAACAGAAACAGGCACAGAACAGTTACGACTCCTGTTAGAGCCAAAACCTGGACACAAATGGAACATAATAAGGCAAACAGGTTTGGACTCAAAATGAAATTCCAGGATTCCAAGTGCTATAAGATGCAGCTGCTAAACTCAACACAGATCACTGCATTTTCATCAAATTGTGGCTTTTCTTTTTTTTGGTCATTGTTGTTTTTTAAAGCATTCATAGAAAATTAATTTGCCATTTTGACAGCTCTAAAATGTAAAGCCTGGGCAAAAGAGCAACTGTACACATTGAAAGGCTACTTCCCACTCCCAGTCAAACAAGAACAACCGTGTTCCTGAAACCCAGCCAAGCAGCTGTATTTCACAAAGGTTCCATTTCATTCCTGATTTGGAAACAAAGGAGGCTGATTTATAATGTATTATTTGCATTACCCTGATAATCTAGAAACCAGATAGTGTGCTAGGACATACAAAAACCTAGCCTATAATTTGGCAGCCTAAACTGTACCATCACATACTTCTAAGCTTTTTTATTAACAGATCTTTGCTTCCTGGAAGTAAGGTGCAAGTGATATATTTCAAGCAAGACAAAAATTACATTACACAAAAGCAAGGGAAAGAAAGAGCTTTGGTTTCAAACTGCTCGCTCTCTGGCTTTTCAGGCTTCACACAACACACAGCAATTTAGACTAAGCAGACAGCTACCTAGAGCTCAGCACAAATTGAGTTTGGTAGATCACTCTCAGTAAGGATTCAAATCTGACAGATAATCAGTAACCACAGCGGCAAGTAAGATGCCTCCACTTCCACCACACTCCTCAGTTTTCTCAATGTTGTTTTCACTCCAACAGGAGTATCCTCCATTTGCACAGACACTTCTTCAGAGCTGTTTTTGTCATGCTTGAGGAATCCATGATGGGGCAGGAAAACTGCTCCTTCAAATATATAGCCCTGTTTCACCTTCAATGCAGTTCTGGAGTAAAAACATATGGAGGAAGGGCAGAGGGGCCAGAGGTCTCTGTAGTTAGCCTGTGAGACACTGTATCAAAGTTATTACTGAAAGAATATTTAAACAAACTTACCAGTAGAGAAAATAAGAACTGTGTTGTCCCAAAGGCCGTATCTTTTCAGAGCATCAGTAAGATTTCCTATAGCTTCATCCATAAGAGTCACCATTCCTGCATAATGACGTCTCTTCACATCTTTAATGGAAGAATACGGCTTCATATATTCTTCAGGGACCTCAAGAGGTTCATGGACAGACTGAAAAGCAAGGTAGAGAAAGAGGGGCTGGGGTGGAAGGGTTGGAAGGGAAATTAGTTCAACATGAAGTACGAAATGCAGAAGTTACTGCAGCAAAAGCAGCCCTGCTTAATCAACAGCTGTGAGCACTGTCTTTTGATTTCTTCTACACTTCTCTCTTCTAATCCCTAAATATAAATGAAAAAAACTTTTGACATTTGTGAAGCTGTGGAAATATATCAGGTTTATCTTTTCTTTGTAACACACTTGTTAACAGTTTCTTTCTATGAAACTCCTCCCATTAAACACTCCACTACCTTTTTAAAAGTGTACACTATAAGCTAAATAATTTCTATAAATCTACTACTTGTATTATTTAGAAAGAAATGGATAAGAGCAGCAGGCCAAGGCTGTGGAGCCAGAGCTGATTCTGAGAGCAGAGAAGGCAAATTTTACCAGTGCTTCTCATATTTACCTCTATGCACCCTGCTGACCAGCCGTGAATTATAGCTTAAATGCAGGTCTCTCTTCATTAACATTTTTTTTAAACATTCGTTAGTGTTGAAGTTATCAGAGTAACAGCTGCTGACTATACCTTCTCAGTTTTGTGATTGGCTATAAGATCTATAGCTCTCTCTGTGAATAAGTTAGTGGAGTACACATTTTTAAACCCAGTTGCAACTTCTTCTCCATCTCGAAGGTCTAGAGCACAGCGTGTTATGTTCTTTGCTTTGATGAGTACACAACGATCATGAGAATAATAATCCTCACTTCCCAGAAGATAGCCTACAACAAGAAAAAAATGTCAAATAAGCAGACAATGTGATGTCACATAAACAGATACATCAGGAGTGAAAAAAATCAAAAATAAAACATGTGTGGTTTTGAGATTAAACACTCATTCAACATTTGACCATCTGTAGTGACAGCCCCTGACACGTGTAAGTAGCTCAACATTTAGTACTTTATGAAGTAAAAGCTTTTTATTGCTAGCGCAAACAGTAATTTCAAAACACATGAAACATTTTGAAAATAGTTCAATGACTTTATAACGATATCAATGACATTAGCATTAAACTAATGCACTGATAGCAAAGGCCATTTTCAGCTGGCATGATTTTCTGTATTTGGCGTTTCACATAAGATCTCTTTCTATTAGAAATTTTTTTGAGAAAAAAATTATTTATTTATTACATCCAAATAGGAACCATTTTTTGTTGGCTGTAATTTCTGATCCACTGCTGACACCAACTGGTGAAAAAGAGACACTAACATTTAAAGATTATGCAAGGACTACAAGTACAGATTTGCTCCTATCAAAGGCTATTCTGTTACACATGGAGTGTCTTTGCTTTTTATCAATCAGAAACAAAACTCTTCAAAATAATTCGAATCTCAGTAATCATTATTTTTTGAATTAGAATTGAGATTTATCCCCTAATGCTTTGAAAAAAAAAGATGAATCTGCAAAGATATATTCATAAGTTCTGCAAAACCAAATTAAAACTGGGGCCAAAAATCCAAAATGGAGAAACTTCACTTGAATTTTTATTCATCAGTTTAAACTACAGTCACTTGTGTGAAAAAGTATATACACAAAAAAATAAGCTCTGCTTTAAAAATACAAACTCCTAATAGATTTTAGGAGAAAAAAAAAAGTCTTTTCTTTCAAAACCTAAAGATTGGTTTTGCGTGCAGACTGCCCACATCAACATACTCAGAGTCACAAATTGTATTTTTCCATTTTGAGTGTCCACTGGCGGAGATATTGCATCAAGCAGGCCAAAGAATCAAATGGCTTTGACTGTAGTCAGTGCCTACTGGCATTACACAAACATTATAGGATATTAAACTGCTACATTCTCTGAAAAAGTGAACTGGGCACCCAGTGACCATACCCAGAGCCAACCTGTCTTAAGGTTCCTGTATTAAGAGCCTGCACAGTCGCAGGGCGAGATTTCGTGAGGAGAGCCAGCCTATTGATGTCTGTGATGTGAAAAGGAGCTCAAGCTCCTGTGAAGGGACGGGAGGAGGAACATCAGTTCCTTATATAACAGCAAAGAGCCCTTCTATTAAGATGCACATATATTAGCTTAATTCATCCATAAAACCACAGCCCTGAGCTACCTGAAAGGTCAAAAGAGATAAACAAGCTAAGGGAACAGTTCTTGACACGTAAAGTCTGGATTGGCATGGACTATAAAGGGCATGTAGCACAGCCAGGCTCTTCATTTAATTACCTAAGGTTAGACAAGAGGAACACAGGCTTCTCCATAAGTTTCTCTGCATCTTACTTTCTGTAGAAGTGAGCAGCAGTACTATCAACCTTGCAAAGCTGTTTGTAAGACAATGAATTGTTGAAATTCTCCATTCAAGAAAAGTGTCTTAAACACAACGAAGTGGAGACAGACCTTGCGTTCCGTGCTGTGCAGAATGAGAGGTATGGTGGAGAGCCTGGTTCACGTAACATCTGTGACACTTGAGCAAAACTAATAAACATCCAACCAATATCGAGACAGAAGCCTTTGTGAAAAGAAGAATAAACAATGTGTAGGTACCAGCTGCTTTGTAAGTAATGCACTCGCACTTGGACAATCTAACTCTGACATTATTTTTTTGATCTGGGGGTTTGACTTCATAACTTGGCGAGTCCCTGCAACAGACCCTTTGTACACCATCTTCATTGCCACAGGTTTTGGAAAACCAAACACAGCATGAACACAGTGTGGTATGATGTCTCTCTCTCTCTCTCAAACGTATCAGCTCTTAGAAGTGTAACATTATATGAAGAGCAAAACCTGTCTACTATCTGATCTAACACAAAACATTCAGATTAAAGACACTTATACAAACAAACCAAACACTACACCTTAATAACCACCATGGAAACAAATTAAACACAGATCATAAGAAATGCTTTCTTTGGAGGCACTCAGTACTTAACAACATTTTTGGCAATAAGCTGTAAGGTTTGAGCGTGCATTTAAGGCACTATCTTTTTTTAAGTGGTTGTACTTTGGAAACATACATACCTAGGTACTGATTTACTTATATGGTAATAGTGCATCTGCTGTCTTAGAAGAATGGGACAGTTACTTGTCATTTTAAACTTTGCATTTATTGCCCATGTCAAATCTAGCCATTACCAAAGTAAGTATCAAATCCTCTCCGGGTTGGAAGGCATTCTTTTCTGTACATCCCTAAATGCCACTTTCCCACCATGTGCGTAACGTATCCCGCCTCTTGAAGTAGCTCTGGGAGGAGCTTCTCATCCAGGGGCACACAGCTGGGCTGGCACGGCCAAATGATCTGGTGCTGTAAACCAGTGTGGATCTGGCAGAGAAAAGAAGAATGAAAGATTAGTTACAAAGCAGCAATGTGTCCCATCGGCTACTTTGTAAGCAGGTTCAGAAAGAAGCAGAGCTGTACCGCAGCCTAGCGCTAGTTTTAGAGGTTCCTGTTTCTACCAACACAGCACCAAGGAAGATGAGGAAGCCATATATGGAGGGCAAGGGTAGCATGGAGGAAGACAAGGAAATAGACTGTGGAGGTTAACAAAACCTTCCTGAGCATAAATCAAGTGCATTTGCAAAAATACCACAAAAATCAACAACCAACCAACCGACAAACAAATCAATCAATTAAACAAACAAAACACCACAAAACCCAGAACACCAAAAGCCAGAGCCTTTTGTGTATTCACCTAAAATTTAACAGGTAGCAATTACCACTACGGTCTGTTTGAAGGTAAGGGACAAGATCTCAATCTAGAGTAAGAGATTTTAAATGGGACAGAGATGGGAAAAAAGGTGCATGGCAGGTGAAGCTACCAACTTTTTTGCCTGTAGCAGAGAACAGTCACTGGAAGAAAGGATGTTAAAAATCGGTAAGAAAGGTATTTTTTTCCATGAGTCTTCCAAATATACACATTATCTATACACATACTATATTTATTTACATACTTAAAATGAGTGTAAGCACTACAAAAAGAAAAAGCATTTGGATACTGGGGATGGCACAAGTTTTAAACACTGCCTACATTTGACCTTTATATAGTTCCAATTAAGTTTCCAATCATGACAAGTGGTCAGTTTTCTATTTCTTCACAAAAACATGACTGATAATGATACTCTAAGCTAAACATTTTGCTCAATCTCCTTCACCTAGTGTGTACTATAGGTTGACTTTTGTCAACTCTCCTGTGCCCTCCAGGAAAAAAAAAAATAAATAAAGGTACCATCCTAAACCTAGGCCAGCAAGCATATACATACAAGTATAAATATCTTGATCATTTACTAAATATTTCTAGTAATCTTTCTCTGTCAAAGCAAAAAAATCTTCAAGACCCCTCAGAGCACAAGACGTCAGATTTTATAATTCCACTATGCACTCCAGTGTAGGAAGCAGCACGAATAATTTTTAAAGCACTACTTTAGGAACATTTTGAATTGACTTTTAAATCAAATAAGCCCTGATCTTAGGTAGGTGGGTAAGTAGACTCTTACAAAGGGCCTAATAGTTACTAATTTCCTTTGAAACAGGAGCTGGAAAAAAAACCTTTTGTGTGTGCTGTAAATGCAGTGTTACACAAAAGATTATAAATACAATGGAAGACAGAAGCTAGCAAAACATTGTAATTTCTGCCACTGTCTCTAGAAAGCAAGAAGAAGGGAAAGAAAACAATAATAATAAAAAATCAATAGCTTTCAGTACCTTTGTTCTTCTTTTACAGAGTAAAAGATGACTATCAAAATTCCAGGTCCAGATCAGACTAGATTTAGGTTCCTTCCTAAAAGTTATGAGCAATTTTTAATCATATCAATGGGTAAAACAACCCCCCACATATTTGCTACATGGTTAGTTCCTGCATAGAACATCTTCTCAATTTTGTAAAAAGATTACTTCCATTCTCTAATACTATTTTACTCCTTTTTAAAAAAAATCAACATGAAGATGTTTTGCTTATCAGGTCAGACGCATACAACAAATTTAAATCCGGACTGAACTATAAGCATCTACAATTTCTACTTTTAAGATCAACAATGTCCAGTCAACCCACTGAACAGTTTCTTTGACAAATCACTACGGTTAACGCATATGTTTGGGACTTTTTGAGAAAGAGGGGAAGTTTCTGAAATATGCTGAACAAAGGAGCAAGTTTTTCCAAGTTTCTTCTTTCTGTCCATCCTGTATTCCTCTTCCTCCCCTCTCCCCCCTACACTTTTGCCAAAATTGTCGTAACATGGAGAGGGGCAGAAGTATAGCAGTATGGTAATGTCTGATTCTTACGCCCATGCAACTAATAAAAATTGGAAGAATGACTACGCATGACTACGAAGCACTGAGACACCTAGACTAAGGATTAGACTGCACACACTTCATCAAGGGGTGCATGTATGTCTACACCTATGGTATCACATGAAGAAGAATGTACAGGTTAGGATGCATTTAAAGTGCATTGGGAGAGATGCTGCGTAAACCGAACGCGTGATGCCCATCTGCTTCTGGACGCACTTTGACTGCCTGCCTGTCCACTTCGGAAGTACCTAACAGAAGATGACTAAGTCAGGCATACTTTTCACGATGCGCTGCCACGGTTGTTAATCCAGCTGAAGCATAGCATTCAGCGGTTCTGAAGCAGAACAACTTGCGCTAAACCCACCTTTGGTTTGTTCCCCAGCTAGTATGCCAAAAGCAAGTGAACTAAGTTCACACGCAACCGCAGCCGGTTTTCCCACAGCAGCCTTCTTCCAAGCGCATCTCTACACGAGATAAGGAGCAGGCCAGGCTACACAGAGCCGCCAGGACCAAGCAGGGAACGGC
>NW_009693730.1:0-2233 GCF_000703405.1 Apaloderma vittatum
GAGGAGGGGAGTCCTGGGTGGGGCTGTGCTGGGGGCAGTCCAGAGGGGCTTGCATCTGGCAACAAAAGCCCTCGCTCTTGCCCTCTGGCTGCCAAAAAGCTGTGGTGGGGGGAAGGGGAGCGGGACAAAGATCTTCCTGTCCTGTCTCGGGCAGAAAGGGAGATGCGGGTGCCCATAACGCTTGTGCAGCTAGTTTATCTCCGTGGGAGACCACCTAGCTGGGAAAAGGCTTTTTAAATATTAAAGGGCATGAGAACGTTTTGAGATAAGAGTGATGCTGGTGCTGCTGAGAAGATGCTTCTCAGAGGGTGGGTTTCCCAAAGGACCAGTTTTGATTTTTTAAGTCTTTGCATATGAAGTACGGAGATTCTCAAGTACGTTTTTACATATCCTGCTTCTCCATATGAAAGGATGCGTGTTAAATATTGGTTAGATTAGCAGGAATTAAACGAATTAACAAGCAGACAGCCAATTTGCGTTATGAGTGTGTTTTGTTCTTTTTAGAGGTCTGTAGAAGGACTCTCTTCTGCTAGGAAAAGGAGACAGGATCAAAGTTTTGTTAAATTGTCTTCTGTGCTTAACATAGCCTATGAAAAAGTACATAATCTCTTTTCCCAGTAAGGTTATGTATGTGGATATATTTGACATGTGCTTGCAGATAATTTTCTTACTGTTAGTGGGAACTTGGACTGTTAGAGTAGCTGTGACTTTTTGAATTTTGTATGGAGGTGAGATGTGGGATATACCGTCCTAATCAGGTACAAGCAGTGTTGCAGGATTAAGGCTCTTCAAAATATTTTAACTTGCAGCAAAACCATGGGAAATTTAAAGTACTTGCTTAGTGTATATTTTTAAATGAGGACTTTCATTTCCATATTGGAATCTTATTGTTGCTGTTTAGGCTTACTTAAATTTGCATCTGGACTTCAATTGTAAATCTTGCCGTTGCACTGACAGGAATTTTGTTTCCAAGGTGGGTTGTCAGAGAACTGTTCTCCAGTGTTTCTGACTAGCACTTTGCATTGGTTGTGATTTGGGGTGTTCCACGGTGTATCTGGTGAGGATGCTGAAGCCATTCCTATGTTTCACTGGCTGTTGGTAGAATCTGCTGTCCTGGGTGTGCGTCGAGTGCTGTTTAAGGAGCAAAGTAACAAAACTGTGTCTTACTTTGTGCAGAGGGTTAGAACAAAGATGCCTTTCAGAAAAAAACTCCAAGTGATTGTTTTAAGGTGTGGTTGTATGGAATAATTTTGTAAACAGTAGGGTGTTTCAAGCAGAAAACAGTGCTCTGAAAAACAGCACATTGGCATTATTGTTCTGTGAGAGCCTATTACAAGTGGTTAAGGATACTCTTTCAAGGTTATTTCAATAATAGAATAGCAGGAATATTAGGTGCATAGTTTGACTTTAACAGTCTAGGGTTCAGATTATTTTCTGTAGATGCTTATATCCTGGAATAAGAAAGCTAACAGCCTGAGCAAAATCATATATGGTTTGCGCTTAGGAATAGCTGTATTAGTTTGACACTCCAGTTTAGGATCCTCTCTGAAGCACTGACTGATAGGGCTGTAGGAGGAGGTACAGGAGGTGTTCTATAGTGGGCAGGTACAGAACAAAGCTTTGTAGAGTGTTGTGTTTATTTTTTTTTCTGTTGATAGTGGGCCTGTGACTTGAAGTGTGAGAGTTTACATCGCCTAATTTTTGTATTGTCTCTGTAGCAAGTGTGTAAATCTTCTGTGAGCTGCGATCTGTTCTTAGAAGTTAGCTTTGTGACTTCACACCTGCCTTCCTCCAGTTAAACTGTAATTTGCATCCCATCGTGAACTGCATGCAGATGGAGAGGGGTTGGAAAGGTTGAGTGAAGAGGTTGCTGTATGTAGAAAGTGCGATTGGTCTGCCCTAGTGCGTCATTCATTGTAAAAATGTCATTTTCACTGGAAACAAAAGACACCAAAGGGTGAAGATAAGCTCAGTTGTTCATCATGTTTGCCTCGTGTGGAGAAATGCAACCTAGTCTTTCTTTACTGCCACACAGCTATTGTGCTTTATGGTATTGCAGTGGCAGTGGAGAAATACGGACTGAAGGTATTTGTACAATTGTTTTAGCCATTCAGAACTGTGTCATAATTGCTTCTTCTGCTTGACGCTGTGGTAGTACCCTCAAAACTCTGAAGATTTTTGCTATGCTGTTCAGAAAATGGTATGGTGACCTAAGACTTGAAAGAGAGTTACG
>NW_009693730.1:2264-55715 GCF_000703405.1 Apaloderma vittatum
TGAAGGCAAGTGCTTCTTACAGCACCTGTCTTCTTCATCTGGGTGATTTAACGAC
Source organism: Apaloderma vittatum (assembly GCF_000703405.1). Taxonomy (NCBI): domain Eukaryota; kingdom Metazoa; phylum Chordata; class Aves; order Trogoniformes; family Trogonidae; genus Apaloderma; species Apaloderma vittatum. The sequence goes on from NW_009693730.1 coordinate 2,320, forward strand.
TTAATTCTGGGCTTGTATCAAGTGGTATCAAGACAGTAAGAACGTTGAATGTGACTGAACATGCCAGGCTGCAAGTGTTTTTGCTCTTTGCATTCTAAATCCCATCTCTGTGTCTTCTGTAATGTTATATACATTATCTGGTTATTTTGGTATGCAGAAAATGAGAACGAAGTGATTCTAGCATGCTTGGAAAGCTTGTGTGTCTGGGGTACTGACTTTTTCATTTAGGTCTCTGAACTGCTTAGGGAGAAACTTCTAGTAAACAGTTGAAGAGAAAAAAAGTGAAGTCAGCTTCGCTCCTTTGAAATCCCTGGTTTTCTCAAGCAACAGGAAAAACGGGATTGCTGTGAGTTAAGAATTTTGAACTGCAGTTAGCGACTCTTGTTACCTGGGTGGGTTGCCTGGAGGTGGGTTCTAAAGAGAAGCAAAGACACTAGGTATGTGTTCCACACTTGGAAAATTCTCTCTGAATAGTAGAGTAATTGCCTTTTCCATTCTAATAGCAGTAAATGTCTTTATTTTGGGCAATCTGATGATTCAAACTGTTTCCACTTGTTGGATAAAACTTTTTTACTTCCTTCTGGTGGCTTTGTATTACTGTATTGTGGATAGTACCAGCTGTCCTGAAGTAGCATGTGCACCTCTTCAAGCTATGAATTTTTCCATAATGCCAAAAGTATGAGGTATTTATTTCTCTACTGATAAACTGGCTGGATTAAAAAAAAAAAATCCCAAGAGAAAAAGGACGGGGAGGGGAGAAGAAAGAAGAAACCCTCATGATTGACAGAGTAGGCAGAATGGTCTCTCTTTGGAAACTAGTTTAGGATGCGATTGTAGGAAGAGAAAAACTCTTTTTCATAATTTCAGTCGGGTCATATGCTATGTGATCACACATTTAATTCAGTTAGCAGTATAAATGAGTAATCACATTTTCCAAATTTGGATACACCTACCCATCTGCCTAGATAAAAATAAGTGGGTGGGGCACTACTAGCGTAGTACTACTGTGTGCACTGATGTTCCTTACAGGAAAAATACAAGATTTCTCATTGGGTGCTAGAGTGCCATCTCATTCTCTAGCTGTAGCTGGTCTGCAGTAGTGAGGCTTTGCAAAGTATGGATCATTTATGTACAAATCCAAAACAAATAAGGGAAAATGGTAATATGCATATTCATCTAGTAAATCCCTATTTTGTGCAGAAGATGAGGTTTCAAAAACTGATAGGAAGATAACTTTGAGTAATTCCACTGCTTTTGAACTTAAAGGAGTAGGAGAGATTTGCAGACATTTTGGGTGAAAATAGATATTGTTGTGTTGTTATTATTATTTACATAAACCTCTCTTGTCTAGTAAAACTGTATTTTGCAGGATTTAAAATGTGAAACTGTAGGTTTTCACTGTTTGAAATAGCTTTTTTTTTAATATTATGTTTTTAGTATGTGTATTGAAGCTCTCTAGTACATAGCCTGAATTTATTAAGATTTGTTTTGTTACTTAGCAGTGGACTTTGCCTTTTACTCAGCCATGTTCGTGTGCCTCATTGTGCTGCTTCATTCCTTATTGAGTGAAGGGACTTAATTTGAAAAATTTATCTTTTAATGTGTTTTAGAATACAGCATTTCAGGTTTTTTGGTTTTTTGCTGGTTGATTTATTGTAGGTAGAGTTCATAGGGTTACAAAGCAGATCTAAGAAACAAAACTGATGTTCAGTATTTTTCAATATTTTTGTACTGTATGTAGTAGACACCCATTTAAAGATTTACAGTTTGAATCGGTATGGCAAGTTACGTCATTTTTGCGCACAAAACAGCTGAGTAGGTGGTTGCTAGCAGAGCTGCTTAGAGTATAACCTTGAACTAGAGGCTAGGGGAAATAAATAACATTAAATAATAAGGTGTCAGGTGAGAGAGCGCTGTTACTGTTACGACTTGCATGCTAGTGTCACGTGGAGAAGCTGCACTATGAACTAGAATGTTTTTGTTGAGGTGGTTTATGTTACTGAGTGATCATAAATGTCTTGAAAGATCTGCAGTGAAGCCAATTGATTAAATTTAGGTCTTGCTTTTCAAATACGAGATGACCTTACTGTGCAGGGGGAGATGGCAGTGCTTAGCCAGTAGTGCAGCATTCACCGGTAGTTAATGAAAGAGCTGGGCTGTGGTGGGTGTTTTAACCTCTTTTAGTCCGTTCAGTTTCTTGTTATTCCACTCTTACTCTCACGAATCTTTGTATTTTGTTTTGTCAAGAAGTGACGACACAATCAGTTCCCCGTCCAACTCTAGTGCTTGATGTATTCTGAGTGTAATATTGTTTGCACTTAGGTAACATGTTGGATTTAGCTTGCTCTTAAAGAGGTTAAGAAGAAAAGAGGTTTTCAAGTTTACAAACATGAGAAGGTAACACGTGACTGTTCTGGTTTGTCAATAAAATATAATGCTGTTTTTCTGTTAAAATAAAGGGAGGACTGGAACGGGAAAGAAGGGAGCATGTAGAAAAATAGCATGACAAGAAAAGACATGCACACTGAGGGAGACTTGTATTCTTGAAAATCTGACATGTTTAGCTTATTTTGCTTTTCTTCATGCTTCCAAATATCAAAATAATAAAATGTAACCCATCAAGTTTTATCTTACTATTTAGAATTCTTTCGTTCTGTGCTTGAAAATATAAGTGATACTACACCAGTAGACTTTCTGTTAAATTCAGTAATAAATTTACTGTTTGGTTATGATACCTTAACCAGTGAAGTGCAGTAAATTGTTGCCTTGTGAGAAGGAGAAACATTGTAACAGTTTTCAAACTTGTAACTAATAACACTTAGATATCTTAAGTAGTTTTTAATGCAATGAATAAATACATTATGTTAATTAAGAAGAGAAAGAATGAATACTGATTTGTTTTATGAAATCTAGGGTGTTAGGCAAAAAGATACTAAAATTAAAAAAAACGTTGATACATAAACCAACTTTTAAAAAATTTATTTCTTGGAGGGGAAGCCCATTTTCTTTGTTGGTCTGAAAAATGGAGGAAAGCAGTGCTGAGTTTTGGTTTCGAGTGACATACTTAGTACTGTTTTCTTCCTCTGTCGGTTTCTTCTTGGTTTTATTTTATAGCTACACATAGCATTATGTAATTACTGCCATTTCCCCTTGCAGCTAATCTAGTACTCCTAGTCTCCTTTGTTGCTGGGGAAGAAAAAAAGCAGCTTTGGAACTTCTTAATTCTAAAGCAGGCTAGTCCTACTGATACTTAAAGTTTTTAGGCAAATCAGGTTGTTTTGGTGGCTTCTTTTTTTTGTTCCCCCCCCCCCCTTCCATATATGAGAACATACTGAAATCTGCATATGGTTCAGAAGTAACTTTATGAATGTCATGACATCTGGCAGTTTTCTCTGTAGGAGTATAGACCTGTGTGGCCCGAATTCAGGATGCTCATAGGAGGCTGTTAATGGCCAAACACACAGGGATGTGTAAATGAGGCAGAACTCCTGGGTGCAGATAGAAAGAAGCATCAAAGAAAACTTACCTGAAGCTGTAGCTTTTGGGAGATTGGGGTGTGGCCCTTAGGTTTGACACACCTCTTGGTCTCTCCAAGATTGGGGAAAAAAAAGTTGAGATTACTTTGTTGGACTTGTTTGCAATACAGTTCTGTGCAGTTGCAGCCACTGTTCTTTTGTTGCTGTTTCCCGTGTTAAAAGCAAACTCCTAATTAAAGATGAAGTAGTTGGTGAGGAATGTCAGATAAGGTGTTTCATATATGTATATGCGTATATACACGAATACACACATATTTAATAGGAATTTGTTGGAAGATGTAGAGAGTACTGTATATTTCCTATGTCTCTCCTGGTGTTTTTTCAGGGTCCCAGCAAGATGTTAGTGTCCTGTTAGATATCAGACACTGGCTGTTGTGTGAGCCCTTTTCTGTGCTGCTGTGACTTCACCTTTTATGTCAAACAAGTGTTTGAACAGAGAGAATTGGCTGATTTTATTGGGTATAAGGCAGTATTTCTGAGTTCTGTATACCCTTCTGAGGGAAAGCTTGTAAAGGTCCAGAGTTTTGGTTTTGTGCCATTTTTATAGATGGAAACTTGTACATATGGTTTTGTCTAGCCAGGAAGGTTTTCTTGGAGGTTTTGAACTAACGCTGATGGAACAGCGGTAGCTGAATATTTGAAAATATCATTAGGCTTATGAAAACAGCAGATTTTTATTGTCGTAATTTGAATAACTAGCATTGTGACAAAACTGCCTTTTGCTTAAGATTCAGCATTTGTGTGTTTAGTTACAAGTGTTAATGTTTTGCTGTAACTCCCTTGGGTCTAGCCCAGTGGACAAGATACAACAAGGGATTCTCATAAACCTCTTTGGTATTCCAAATGAAGTTCTATTTTATTATTAGCACGGACATGCACTATTAGCACAGACATATGGGTTTTTTTGCTGACGTAAAATTAAATAATTGAAAACTTTTGGAAAAGTTTAAACCAGTGGAGAGATTATACTTGGTCAACATGTAACTAGGCTGCCATCATTTTGATCTGCCATTAAGGGCTCTACATACTGGAACTGAAACCTAAATAATTGTGTGCATGCATGGTTGCTGTGTCCCACATGGATGCAATTTTGAGAAACCTATGATCTTGTCACTTGGAGTGTGAAACTTTGGATGGAGATTTTTGGTAGGGTTTTTTTTGTTTGTTGATTTTTATGTTGAGTTTGGGGTTGGTTTTTTTTTTTAGTTTTTTTTTTTTTTTGTGCCCTTGGATAGATTCATGTTCACATCCCAGACTTTCTTAACTAATATTGGTAAAATATGTACATTGATCCACTGTCAATGCTGGGCTTTCTTACATGGTTGTTTTTCAAGAATGCATGAAGATTTATGTTACTTTTGCCTCAGTTTTTCAAAACTGCCTCTTCCCCGCCAAGTTACAGTACGTGATCACGTGAGCATTAGCAGTCATTAATTTGAACAGATTTTCTCATTTCATCCTTAGTAGTGATCTGAATGAACTTGTTTTGTTTTGAATCAAAGCAAAACAGAAATAGTCTTATGGTCAGTCGTGGTGTCCCCACAACTGTAGTGTTTTAAGCTGCTACTTCTGTTTTCAAGCGCATGTGGAATTACATCTGTGTTTCTGCTGGTGACATAGATTCTTTGTATTGGGCACGTTTCAAAACAAATGAACAAAAAACCCCAAACAAACCAGAAATTTTGCTTATGAAAGATATATAATTTAGTGACATTTACAAGGTGTGCTTTAAGTGTAGTGCAGGTTGCAGTGAGGTCCTTGGGCTGGAGGTTGTGTTCTACAGGTAACTGGAGTCAGTTTAGAACAGCTGGTCTAGGACCAAGGCATGCAAGCAAGGGTTTTCCAAGACAGGTCAGTGACATCCTTGAAAATGATGTGCCATTTATAGAAGTCAGAACTAATGGGGCTTATTAGCTTCTGCTTGATATAATTATAGTGATTCTGAAGCGGGTGTGGATCTATAGCAGCATACCTCTGCTTAAGGTAGTAATTCCTCTCGGAAAGTGAGATAAAAGTGTGAGGAGAGCTCTGGCCTAGAAGTGTGTGTGTATTGTCTGGAGAGCCTCGGCCCTCTTTTTTTCTTCCTGCTACCTTGTCTTAACTCTGTATTATGGAACTTTTTCACTTTTGTTCTGGTTTGGTCAAGCCTCTGAAAATTTTCTGTGTGATTTATTATTGAGAAAAATCTAAATATTGATGAGAAAAAATAACTTCAGCAACATCATTCATAATGGACCAGAAGTGAGTTCTCAAGAGAATTTTCTGACCAATGTTACCTTTTTGTTTCATTTTAATGGACATGGACTGAAGTGAACCAAAACCTTGTATATTTGTTGAAAATTCAGAGAACAGAATTGGGATTATTAATTTTTTTAAGTATAAAAAACTTCTGTTGTTGTTATACCAACTGTCGTTATCCTGCCATGCCAGAAAATTCTGTAAAACCTACTTCTTGGCATAGAATGGAACTGTGTTATTTCCAAGAGCTGTCCTCATCTGGGTTTTATATTGGTTTTTTTTTTTCCTTTCAAGGATCTCTGGTCATTTGGATCAGTTGCATTTTTTTTACTATAGAATTCTAAAGCTTGTCCTGTAGCATACAGTAGCACACAGTGTGCGTATCTACACATTGTTCTTAATCACTTCTACAGAGAGTCTTGATTTATCTCAGTGACTTTTTATGTTGCTTTAGAAAGAAGACTGAAAAGAATTCTTTTTATAATGCAGGAAAAAAGTGTAAATTTGAAATTAGTTAATACTGCACACAGAACAGGAATGCTTTTGTACTATATTAAATATTTGTTTAGTTGAAATGTAATTTCTTGTATTGATAATTGAAATAGAATTAATTTAATTATTACTAAAATTAAACTTAGTGTGGGGTGGATAGTCCTGACCATAATGATTACAGTTGGCTTTTTTGTTTGGTGGGTTTGGTTTTTTTTTTTTTAATTTGTTTGATTGCTTGTTTTGGCAGCCTCCGTACACTGCTGCTGTCTTTTGAAGTCTGAAATTCTTGTATCTGAAGCATTATTTTGGCTATTGCTTGATGCTTTTTTCTTGTCCAGATAATAAAAATTTTTTTCTTTATCCTCATTTTACTTTTTCCTCTCCTTCAAATTATATACTTAAGCAAAATAGATTTCCATCAGACTTTAATCAATAAAATATTTGTAAATCTGGTGACTACCATTGCTATTCTTAGTATGGTAAAATGGATTAAAAATGCCACATTTAATTACAGTTATTTCATAATATTTCTGAGTAGTAGCAGTGGATTAGGCCTTGTTCCATGCCTTTCACCTCAATTAGTTTTGTTTTCTCTTTTGCCTTTTAATGAAGAAATGAATCAAGACTACTAGTAGGCAAATTAGGATATCCCTTTTAAAAATTTGATGAAAAATAACTTCAATGAAATGGTAGTTTTCACAGTAAAAGTTTGCTTTACTAACTGTTAAGATTCCTCCCGCCCACCTACCCTCATTCTAGGTTATTTTCCCGGTATGATTCTGTAGATGGCTTAGTTGTATATTTTTTTTCTGTTAGTCTCTGTATCTGATGCAGGCATAGCATAGGCTTACTTGTGGATTATGTTATCTCACCAGTACTGTAACTATATTGTAAGGATATTAGTAACTATACTGGATACTTCTGGAGGTTTTTTTGGGGGGGGGAAGTATACAGTTAAATTTCAAAAAAGGTAAGCTAAGATTTATGGCTGTCTTCCAGTTGGTTACATTGCAACCTTTAGTATTGAGGAGTTAGATTTTTTTTCATGTAACTTTAATGACAATTGTGATAGTGAGACTTAAGAAGTTGCTACAATTACCGCTTCATTGTTGCATTTAGATTTTTCTTATCATATTGTAACATTAATTACATTTTGTTGAGTTCTGACTCTGTGGCCAGGGGATTTTTTTTTTTCACAAGTAGTGTGTATATTAAAGGTGTTTGCATGAGTTGCCTAGATTTTCTTTAAATGAGAAAAATATCTTTGATACGTAGGGAGGAAAAAGGAATGCATCTGTCTCATAGATATGCTTGTATTTTGCAGTTCTTAATGGGAGAAAGTAGAAGAAAGTACATCTAAGAAAGCATTAAGATTTTTCTAACAACCTGTTTAGGTGTAGAATCTTGATTGATTAATTTGATAGATTATTTTTTTATATACACGATCTTTCCTATTTCATAGACTTTTTTCTGTTCTGTGAGAATAGTGAAAATGGTTGGTTTAGAAAAAGTAGCTTATTAAAAAAGCACATACACTGGGAAAGCAGTTAGACTAAACTTTATCTGGGTAAAATCTTTATTTTTCTTTTTTTGAATCAGGAGATCAGCAAAATCTCGAAGCAGAAGTCCGTATTCATCAAGGCACTCGAGATCTCGTAGCAGACACAGATTGTCTAGATCCAGAAGTCGTCATTCAAGTATCTCTCCTAGTACGTTGACTCTGAAGAGCAGCCTGGCTGCTGAGCTGAACAAAAACAAAAAAGCAAGAGCTGCTGAGGCAGCCAAAGCCAGTGCGAAAGCTTCCAATACTTCAACACCTACCAAGGGGAACACTGACACTGCTGTAAGTGCACCTCAAGTGAACAATGTAAAGGACCTGAAGAAAATAAAAACTGAGCATACGCCTTCTCCTACGAGCACGGCAAATTTGAAAAATGACAAGGCAAAAGCAAAGGTCTCGCTTCCTGAGACAAAAGGGGAAAATAATTTAATTGCAGACAAAATTACAAAACAGAAACCTACAGCAGTAAAAGAGAATAAATTAACTGTTGTAAAACAGGCACCGGTCACTGTAAAAGAGAAAAGCAAGCCGAGCACACCCAGTGTAGTAACCAAGGAGAAAGATCGAATTGTTGCACTACCAACCTCCACACTGCCACCCTTGCCTTTGCCTCCCACGCTGCCTGAAGATAAAGAAACTGATAGGTGAGTTGTGACAGAGATTTGCTTTTGGAGGTTGTCTTTTTCTTTTTATTATTGTTGTTGTTATTTACCAATTTGCTAGATCAGACTGATGCATTAGGTAGGTTGTTTGTGCTCTTCAGTCCTGTAACGTGGAGCTTATTAGTGAACTGAAGGAATTTGAACTTAAAAATAATTTAACTGCCTCCTGAAAAGAGAAAGGTTTAGTTAGTGTAGGAGGAATCTTTCAATAAAAAGTATACTAAAGAGATGATTTAAGATTGTGGGTACATAATAGGTTTGAGACTGATGCAAGGATGCATTCAAGGATTCAAGAGTTCAAGTTTGGTGTGAACATGTACATACTTCGAGGGAAAAGTTGAATTCAGTAGCAATATGGGAAAATTCCTTAATTAGCTGGTGTCTGAGGTAAAGATTCCCTTGCCTTAGGAAGGCAACTGTTTTTATAGTTGTGCGTTATTTTAGTACGATTTATATCTGGGATCAGTATTATTTTGAGTACGTATAAAGGAAGTGAAATTTGTGGCTTATTCTGTTAACTTTTGAAGCATTGAAAAATGTTGAAAAATTAGTCTGTGTGAAGAAATCCATGTCTGCATTCTAAGTGTCCTCTTGAGTTTAGACTGTGTTTAGTTGATAGACCTAACAGAGAATGTGTGCTGTGATGTGTGTTGGAAAATGAGGCTGTTGAGCTGTAATTTACTGTTTTTCTTTTGGTTTGATGATGAAACTGAGAAAAGCTACTTTTGTTTTTATGTATGGTGTTACATGCCTCTTGCATGTATACAAGAAATCAGGTTCTCACAATAAGTAAGAAAAAAAAATGTTTTAGCATTGAAGTAATTTAAATGTGATAAATCTTTGTAAAAAAAAATGAAACAGTAAAAGAAATATTCAAAACATTATGAAGTTCTTTATTCCATATCTCTGAAACTAGCCTATCTTCTCTGGTTCTTTGAGAGGCATATAATGTTTCTTTGATTAGTAAATGTAGTTAGAAGTGTAAATGTTTCTCTTGTGTTTGCTAGTAATTTAATGCTATGTTAAGCATTAGGATACCTTCTCAGTGAATGAAACTTAACAAGATTAGACAGGTATTTATTTTTTTAGTAGTAAAAGAAAAATCTTATTTCTTGCCCTTAAGCATGCTAGCAGATGTCATTCCAATTGTTCAGAATCACATCTGTGTGGTGAATGTATGGTTGCCTTTAAATTTGACAGAGCCATCTTCTCTAAGTAAATGGGATTTCTGACACTTATTTGAGAGGAAGATTTACTGTTTTAACTGAAAACTAGGCTAACTAGTTTAAATATGTCTAGCATTGCAATGTTAATTGTGGTAGTATGAAATGAGATTTCGTCTTGAAGCTGGCTAGTTGCTCTCATTATTAGTATTTTTTCGTGTAATAGCTCTTTCAAGTGTAGCTGAACTGCACAGAGGAGTTAAACTGCAGTTAAGCTACAAATTGCATTGGCACTGAGCTTGTTCCGCTTTCAAAAAAAGCCTAATGCTTACAGACAGCCTCATTGGAAAGATTAATGATAAGTAATAGAAAGTCATTTATGCTTCGCTTAGTTTTGCCTATAGAATGTTACAAACTTCAGTTAAGAACGATTGTGATTACAAGTCATGATAAAGCTTAAGGTGTCAAAGAAAAATGATCAATGATTTTTCAGGGGGCAGTGGGCAAAGGTATTTACCTTGGGTTCAGGGTTTCTCTGGTGAAATTGCATCAACAGGGCAAGCTTGATGTGCTGCAGAACTGGCTGGTTCCTAACGTCTTGTCAGTTGTGAAGTACGGTAATAATCTGATAAAACCACGAATAAACTACCTAAAGGTACAGCAGTGTTGCAAAACCACTGTGTAGGTTAGCTGAAAGGGAAAATGGGTGGTCAGTGATGTGTGATTTAACAGACTTAAAAAAAAGGATGATTTTGGCTGCCATTGTTTTCACGTGCCACTTCTAAAATTTGTTCTGAAACAAAACCACTCATACATTATACTTTCAGTAATACTGAAAGTTTGTGAGGCAAATACAAATACACGAACTTAAATATTGAGAATTTTTATTTACCATGATAATTACATGCACTGTCAAAAGGTGATTTGTTCTTTATAGCATGTCTGTCTTTATTTGTGACAAAGAGAGTGTATACTTCTTTCAGGTGATTCTGTAAAGCAGATGCAGCTTGAGAAGTGGTAGAAGACATTCAAGTATTCTGTTTCATGAGGAAGCAGAGACATAACAAAACACTGGAATGCTTTACGTAAATATATGAAGATTGTTAATTGCAATTTATGTAAGAAAGAATATGCATTCTCCCTGGTGGAAGATAGCAATATCTTTCCATTTACAGAAGTTCCTGCTTTATCTACGAAAACTAGATGGTAGATAAGAACTAGGTTGAGAAGTTGCAGTTCCCAGAGGATGAACCATGTTTTTTTTTAAAAAAAAAAGTTGGACTTTTCAGAATTTCCACATTAGAATGGGAAGAGCATCTCATTATTGTGTACAGTAATTAAAGGAATACATTGCTCTACGTTTGTTTGGGGGATTTTTCTCAAGGAAGAGATTGACTGTCGATATCTGTTATCTAATTATGATTGATGATTTAGAAACAGTTGAGTATCAGTAACGCATGACAAAAAGCATTTAGTTACTTTTTTCACCTGATTTTTTTCCCCCCCTACTTGTTTTGTATGCTGATCACTAGAAATGTGTTGAACCTGGAGGTTTTCAGCAAATGTATGAGATTGAAATCTGTAAATGAGGTGGTGTGAACTCCTCATAATGCTCTGCAGTGTTACTGTAACCAGGAAGCTTATTATCTCTGGAGACCAAATTTATAAAGAACTGGATTAGGATAATGTTCTTTTTTATATGAGAAGTCAGTCAGAGTACAGATTTTACCACTCTGCTTCTGATATCTGGCAGTACCTGAGCTCTAAATATTCTTGGAAGTCTAGGCTGTAAGCTTGGGAAAAAGCTTGTGTGGCAGAAGAGGTCTGGCCTGGTAAGGCTTGCTGTGTCATCTAATCTCAGCTTTTGTCAGAAAGATCTGATTTTTAGTTTCTCTAGAATTTTGGTAGTTTGCTGTACATCTTCCAGAAATTTTTAAATCATAAATCAAAGTCCTGTAGATTTTTAAGAGTAGGGATTTCAAATGTTGATGCATTGACAGCCCAGAATATGTTTTTGAAAAACAATTCCCGTAAGTTTTCCTTTATGTATGTTAATATCATTCTCCTGTGTTTAACTTACTAGCAAAAATATGTCTTTTTTAATAGCTTGCGAGAGAATCTTTCCATGAAGTCAGTTAAAGAAGCAGAGAAGAAGCTTCGCCATCTGCTTGCGGACTTGCCACTTCCACCAGAGTTGCCTGGAGGAGCTGATTTATCCAAAAGTCCTGAGGAAAAGAAACCAACAGTTCCATTACACAGCAAGAGAAGACCAAAGTAAGTTTATTAGACTTCAGGCAAGTAGAAGTGATAATAGTTGCTTTAAAATATATTCTACTCAAAAGAATCCTGCTTTTTAATGACCTTTTAAATATTAATGAGTCTTTAATCAAACTGCATGGTTTATTGCCACTTAATGGTAGTAAGCCAGTTGTCTAATAATGTCTTAAATATTTAGTGCTGAGAATTTTTTCGAAAGTTAAGACAATCCTTAGATATATTAGCTATATTCTTAGAAATGTTTGTTGTTTTCTAGAATATGTGGACCACGACATGGTGAAACAAAAGAAAAAGAAATAGACTGGGGAAAGCGCTGTGTGGATAAATTTGATATCATTGGTATTATTGGTGAAGGCACTTATGGGCAAGTTTACAAAGCCAGAGATAAAGACACAGGTAAGTTCAAAACAGTAAATGTAATCTTGCAATTCTAATATTTTGCTTTTGTGTTGAGTAACATTTATGATATTCTGCCCTCTAATGTTTGGGAAGCTTTTAGTTGTTTGTTTGTTTGTTTAGTTTTAAACCTAGCATTTGTCTAAATCAGAAGTTATCTTTTAGTGCCTCGGAAAGTCATTCATCTGTAAAGCTGTGGCTAAAAGCAAACTGAGTAGTCTTAATTTCTAAACCTTCTTTCTTCAGTTTTGATGCTCTGTATGTTGTTGAGCTAGTGAAGAAAAGAGGCTAAATACTCGGGAGAAGCAAAATGACACCAGGCACAGGTTGATAAAGAATAATGAAATTTGTAAAGCGATGTAAGAGTGAAAGAAACTGTGCATGAGATTTAGCCATTTTTCTTCTTCGTGCTCAAGTAGTCAGTACTTGACAGTAGGAAGAAAATATGCCCCTGTGCAACACCTGAAGTGTTGTATATTGGGTATTTTTCTTGCAGTATAACTGACTTTACAACAGCATTATAATTTTTAAATTTCATGTTAAACTATTGCTCAAATGAGCAAGCAGTCACCACTGTGATACATAATAATGTTGTCACTACTTTTGAGTAGATAATGCATTGAAATCGATTCTTCATCTGTTCTTCTGTGTTGCTTTTGGTTGTTTTATGTTCTAATAGTAGTTCTCTCTGTCACTGCTTGTCCTTCTGGCTTATTTGTGCATGTTTTGAATGCTGGATAATTTTCTACTTCAGTAGTAACTGAATTGCACAGGTTTGCATACTAGCCTCAGTTTCTTTCTTCTGATCTCCGGAAGAATGAGCAGCGTAATTGTAATTCCTTCTTCATTCTTCACTTCCACTTGTCTCAGTTTGCAAACTTTAGTTCTTAAGTTGAACAGTCACAGATTTCAGTTTTTACTTTTACCTGGGAAACCACTGCTTCTTCCTGCCCTCTTGGGATTCTGTTCTTTGCACATTTAACTTTTTAATCCCATGATAACTGTATCGCTTCTTTGGCAGGCTTCACACTATCTGTGTGTGGCAGTCATTTAGTCTCCAGTAGAAGCTGTTGCTCTCTGTGTTGAATGTGTCCTTACAAGTATATACAGTTATGAGAAACCATCCAGTTAGCTTTGGATTCAAATTCTGCGCAAAGAGCAGCATGGTGGCCTTTATACCTTCTAACTTTATACTTTATATAACCTTATATATACCCATATATATATATATACACCCACACCCCTTATAACTTGATAGCTTATATAACCTTACATAATCTTTATACCTTATAACTTTATACCTTATACTAAGGTATAAAGGCTTTATGGCCTTTATACCTTGTAACAAGCTGTGCAGTTGGTTTGCACAGCAAGTGGATGCTCTGTCATACTGGACTGTGACCTGCTGTGTAGATACTATATAAACTCGTGCAAGTCAAGTGGTTTTTAGACCTAATAAAGATACTGGTGCTGTCAATAAACTTCCCAGACACAGCAATAAATTTCCCAGAACAAAATGGTTGAGCCAGCGTGCAGTCTTCAGATATCCTCCATCATGAGTGGATCGTGCTCCCTGTCCTTTTGCAGAAGCTGGCTTCATCCAGCCTGGCCTGCAGTAAAATAATTGAGACATTTTCTCCTCGCTGTAAGCATGACAGTGATGCTTCTGCTTGTAGAATATATACTGATGAATTTGAGAACTTTTCAGTCATCTGCCTCCTATCTTGAACTACATGGTATTTATGACTATGTATGCGTTTTCTAACGTGTGGTGATGTAGTAATAAGAAAGCCAGAGTGGACACAGGCCTCTATCTCTAAAGCTGCCATTGATAGTCACTCTTATGGGGGCTTATTGATGGAACTGGCATGGAATATCAGGACACAGGTAAGTGAGGTGTGCAGGAGGAAGAGGATAGGCCTTACAGTGGGTAGCTGGAAATTCTCGTCTGTAGTTGTGCTTCCCTGTGTGATAGTTTCCCAGCAGTGGTTAATTCTGTTTCCATTCAGCATAGAGATTGGTGCAAGCATCAAAATATTAACTGTTTATTCTTTCAGAAATAATAACAAACAGAAACGGTTTTCAAAACAAACAAAACAGCCCAGTACTAAATCCCAAGTTTGGTTGCTAATCTTAATGCTTTTTATGTAAATTTTATCTTAGGGGAGATGGTGGCACTAAAGAAAGTACGACTGGATAATGAAAAGGAAGGGTTTCCAATTACGGCTATTCGGGAGATTAAGATTCTTCGACAGCTTAATCACCAAAGCATTATCAACATGAAGGAAATAGTGACGGATAAGGAAGATGCTTTGGACTTCAAGAAGGACAAAGGTATGCACGCTGGCAGGCACCAGGGTGGCTCTTTCTGGTCCTGTTCTTAATACAGGAGACTGCTGTGCTGGGTTTGAAGTTAGGCCACGTGAGAAACTATGTTTGCAACTTGTGATGCTTGACAAGGAATTTTAATTTTGATTTAATTACTAGTAGAAGTCCTTTACTTAGGTCAACTATGCCTTTTGCTCATAGAAACCTTTTTGCAAATGTTTCATACAATGAAAAAAATTTGCTTGAATCCAGTTTTGCTGGGGAGGAACAGGTGTTTGATTCCTTGACATTCATGGATTAGGGAGGCCGGCAGTTATAGGAAGGTCTTAATTGTGAGCTTTTTTAGCCTTTTATTTTCCTCATAGTATGTTCTTGTATTGTAGGCTCAATGTTGAAGGGATTTTTCATTGTAGGCGTTAGTTTTATTTGATTTATACTTCAGTTACTTTTTTCATAGTTGGGCATGTGTGTATTGAAGGGTAGAAGAAAGATAGGAACAATAGTGAAAAACAAGGTTTGTGTGGTGGTGGCAACAGTGGCCTTTTTCCCCAAATAAAAGGCATACAGACTTCTACTCTTTTGGTTCCGTCAGTGTTAAGTTTGGCTTGTTTGAGTTACTGCAACTGCCTTAGCCAAGAGGAATAAGCAAACAGTGAAAATCATGCCAGCGTTGTTGCTTGGTACTTTTGATATGGAGTGATTGTTTATTCTTTGGAGGCCATTTTTTTCCTTTTAGATCCAAGTCTTAGAAACCTGTCATTTTGGGATATTTTAGTGGCTATTCGATACATGGTTTGCCTGGAGGGGGGGGGTTGGAATGTGGTACCTGTGTTTCTTGCCTGCTCTCCCTCCCCAAGTTCCCACACAGTGTGCACAGAAAATGCCATACATGCTGCACAGCCAGCAGAAACACCAGGTGACATGGTGGTGAGTCAGAAGATAGCTCTCAAAATTAGGCAGGAATTAGTTTGAGGTTTTTTTCACTAACATCCTTAGAACGTTTGGTAGCTCAAAGCACTGATGTGCTCTTTTTTGGCTGTGTTTTGAAGTGGGAAGCATCTAGCAAAAGAGTTTCTCTAAGATATGTGTAAGTTCGGTGGTCAGCATCCATTCCAAATCCTGACAATGTGCAACAGCCGATTTAGGCTTTTCATGTGAATCTTGTACTGAGTTTTAATTAGGTCTAACCTACTTGGCTAATGAGACCACACTGAGCCTTGACTTACTACTTAATGACTCATTAATTAATTTTCTCCGTTTCTGTTTGGTGCCATGTCTAGGACTGAATTGTAAATTTTTTGGTGTAGTTCAAACTGTGTGTCTCATTAATGTTGAATGTGGGGGTTTTTTTCCCACGTCTGTATTTGTGGTTTTTTTTTAATATTGCTTTGAATTTATTTTTTCATTCTTATTTAATAGCTTATTAAAACATTTTGAGATAATTTGCAAGGGAAGAGGCTTCTCTGGAGATGGTAGAATGAAATTAGTTTCCGATAATCTCTTGAAAAGCATTAGCATGTTAATGAGACTGTCCTATAACAGTTTGTCTGTGAAGAGATGGAAGTTGTTTTATTGGTGTTTTTGATTTTTGTGTCTTTTTTGTTGGTTTTTTTTTTTTTTTGGAGGAGCACTGCATTCTGTATTTTTCTAATGAGTAGTTCGTTGTGAGATGGGGATTTATAGCTGCCACATTGTGGCCAAATCGCGGTCTGTGCAGGGAATGAATGCAAGAGGGTGGAAATTTAGTCATTTTCATGGTGTAAACCATTGCAAACAAAAAAGTAGGCTGCTCAGTGTAAGAGGGAACCATTACAAAAATGGTAGAGATGTCTTACTCGAGCACAATTTACAGTAAAAAATGAAGTATTTTATCCTCTCATGACCATGCTTATGCTTTGGAATGTAATGCTTACAAAGTAAAAATTTTGTGTCTAAGGCCAACTGTGATATCATGGCCTATTTCTTGTCTCCTTATTCACTTTGGTTGTTTTGGTTGGATCTTGGTAGTTTAAAATGCAGCAGATTTGGTTTTCTGACAGTTGTGTAAATGTTGAGCACACTTTGTACAGAACTTATTTTAAGGATGCTTTTGAAGATGGCGACACTGGACGGCGAACCAGCAATGGCTCAGCTTGTCCAACTTTTTCCTTTTTTGAGCTGTTAAATGTTTTCAAGTGACATAATCCTGTGACTATCAACCGCTTGTGTATCTGAGTTGTCTTAATATTTTCAACAGCATTTAACTTTTGAAGAAAATGGAAGAAAAGTATATTTGTATTTTATACTGGCCAGCTTGAGATATAAGTTTAATGACTGGAACAAGTTTAATAGATAGGATTGGTTTTATTCTTTGCAGACCAGCTGTTAGAAATAGCAGCACATTACAAATGTTGTGTTTTTCCATCAGTTGGAAATAGAGTGGATCAAACAGCACTTTTATTTGTATAGGTTGGGCATATACACAGCTGAGCAGGTGATAAATGGGTCTGCTTTACTGAAGATCCAAAGTTTCTAAGCTTGCAGTTTTTGTTATGCGTGAGGCATGCTTGAGGATAAAGCTGGAGCAGGCAATCCCAATTAGAAATGATGATGCAACATCTTGATCCTGAGGCATGATCCCACCAGGTAAAATGTGTAGGTTGGATGTAGTGAGGAGGAGTACCCATTTTGTCTCTCTCTCAGGTAGGTGTCTCTGCCCATAGCTATCGTTCAGAAGGGGGCAGGTGAACACAGAAACTGAGGAATGGGAGCACGACTCAACAGTTTGTGTTGTCTTGTGCCTGTATCTGCGTAACAGCTGACCTAAAAAAAAGTCTGCTTAACACACAGTTCAAAAAAGAAAATAATAAAATTGTTCTAATTCTCTTGGGACATAAAGCTTCATTTGACTTGATAGCACTGATGCGCTGTAGTTTCCATTCATTTTTTTCCCAAAAATCTCAGAACTCCAGTCATTTTTGTTGAACAAGTTTCTTTGTAATGAGCTAGTGCAGGAGCAATTGTAGGTGCCAGGCTTTGGCAGTAGTAGAAGCAGCCTGACACTGTTGGTGCTTACGACCAAGTCTGCTGGCAACTCAGTCACAGAATCACAGAATGTCAGAGATTGGAAGGGACCTCTAGAGATCATCTAGTCCAACCTCCCTGCCAGAGCAGGATCACTTAGAACAAGTCACACAGGAACACGTCCAGGTGGGTTTTGAAATCTCCAGAGAAGGAGACTCCACGACCTCTCTGGGCAACCTGTTCCAGTGCTTTTCATTTTTTGTTTGCTTGAGATAGTTCAAATCAATTGGAATTCATGTTCATGTCCTTTGGGAGCAGAGTTTGGAGCAGGAGGATTGTATTTTGCAGAAGCTCTTCATCTTAGCGTTTGTTGTTCTTTTTGTCTGAGAAAGTTTGTGATGTTTCCTGTGCAACAGTAATTGATGAAAGCAAGATTTAAAACAGAACTTAAAAACAAAGAGCTATTTCTTAGATATACTCAAATATAGACACCTTGTAGGCTAAGTTAGTTGAGCCACTTCCTCAGTTATAATGTGAATCGTTGAAAAAAGACTCTTTGGGTTTTTGTCAGCTCTGGTTTGTTTTCTCAGTGAGTCTGTCATATAAAATGACTTAGGTGTCTTTTTTTTTTTTTTTTTGTCTTGGAGCACCTTTGTTGCTGTGAATTCAAAACCAGTATGTGTACTGACTAACTGGAGGCATTTTAAACTGCTAACCCCAGGAAGGATATATAACTGCATGGGAGACTAACAAAAAATATCAGGTTAACATTGCAGATTGTTTGTTGTGTTTTTTTTTTTCTTTGTGTGTATTATCTTTTTGGATTATGTGTGTGTGTTTCTGTAATTCATTTTAAGATCTAAGTTTACTTTAGATTAAATTTTGAATTGATTTGCAGTGCAAATTAACCTTTTTAGGCGTGAAGTCGCTGTTTATCTCAACAGTAGTACACGAGTCAAAGGGACACTGACTCTGGCATGTTGTCATATGACTAGCCAGGCTACTTTCTCACAGACGTCAAGGAGTACTTAGTCTGTCTGCAAGCTCGTGGTTTGGAAGGAGTCTGTGACAGCAATCATGTCCTCATCGGAGGACATGAACCTTCACTACAGGATTCCTTCTCTACTTGTGTCATAGCTGGCTTTACTTGAGTTTCCTGAGAAGCTGAGCAAAACCAAAGTGAGCTGAATTTTGGAAGCCTCGAGTGATCTACAGCTCGCCTTGCTGCGCCCTAAATAGCTGATAGAAACTTCTTACCCAGATAGTTTTCATGCTACAGCTGAGTTGTCAGGAGCAGCAAGAATGTGTGTTGTGCCCTCCTCTACTCTGGAATGAGTGCAGACCTAACTGGGTGGCTTTTCAACTTGATACACGTTAGAGCAAAATGAGAAAAATTCCTGATTATTAATCAAAGATTTTTGATGTGTGTTGTTTACTTTTCCTCTGCTTTCTGTAGGAGTTGTTTGTTGGTGTTTGGTGTTTTTGTTGAATTTCGTTGTTGTTGTTGCTGGTGTTTGTTGTTTTTTGTGGATGTGGGAGTTGTTTTTTTTTGGATTTTTTTGTTCAGTTTCTTCAGTTACTTGATGAAACATGGACAGTGTTTACTCCCAGAGTTTCTGTGTGCCTTTTGCTGGTATGCCTATTTCAGAACATGTTTCCATGTACATGAAGTTTGGATTGGATTCATTTCAAGAGGAGAATGGAGTTGAACTTGCAATCAGAGAATAACACTGGCATCAAATAATAACTTAATATTGGGTGAAAATGTTAAAAAAAGGTTAAAAGTTCTGGTTTCATTAGATGAAATTTTTCTTAATAAGTTTTGTGATACCTAAGTGGAAGAATGGATATGATAGCGAAGCTTTCCTTAAGGTGATTAATTCAGTAGCTATGCGTTAATTTGGTGTTTTACAAATTAGAAAATAGGTTTGTAAAACGGGAGTAGAAATAAAAGGTGAATATCTAGTTTAAGGGACTTCAAGGAATTTAAATGTAAAGAACTTGAAGGAATTGCTGGACAATTTCCTCATTAGTTTTTAAACTCTGTGACAAAATTGTGTTTAAAACTCTTGGAATACAGTGTATCATGAGTACTGGAAGAGAAATGTTAAGGAAATGGAAGAGTAAATATAATTATCTTTAATTGGGGGAAAAAATCTATGTACTGCATAGAAGAGACTGAGGAGGCTTATTAGAGAAATGAAAACCTGATATAGTGTAATTCTGAATGGTGGGTACAGAACAAAATGTTGAAAACCTGTTCAGCTACTCAGCATTGTACATATCATGCACTGAATGAGGCAGGGATTTATTTATTTATTTTAGACATTTTTGTATTTCAGGATACTACTGTAATACATTTATACAGGCATCAAATTAAAATGTGCACATAATAAGACACTTGTGGTCTCCTGGGTCCTTTAATCTGTATCTAATCGGATGTTTTGAGAAACCCAGAGCACCTTCCCTATGAAATTACATTTGGAAAGTATTTGCTTAACAGCTGTGATCTATATAGGCTTTTGGATCATTCTCCCCTGCTATTCCCAGCCTCAGCCCAAAGCACTTGTGTCTTACTTTGGGAACAAACGTGTATCTTGACGTCCTGTTTTATTGGATCTGTGTGATTTGATGACAGTCCAAAACAATGGAGAGCCTGCCTGTGTCACAAAAATGCCAAGTGTGTTTTGTTAGGTTTCTTGGCTCCCCCAGAAAATCCTTTTTTTATTACGAAAGGCCCTGTTTTGTTGGGTTACCTGTTTTCTACGTGTGGCTTTACAGTGTTATACTCCAGCTCATTTTGTGTTTTGTTTAAGAAAACCACTGCTAGACCTTCATGATTTGAAATACATGAACAGGAGGAGTAGATACATTAATTCTTTAACTGTTCTAAGTGGGTACCTTACTTACTGAACCTTATCAATCTTAGCTGACAAAATGGTCCAAAAGATTGATTTTTCTAAGTGCAGACAAAAGGAGGAAGGCAAGGATTGATCTCATCCATGTGAGTCTCCTTTATTTATTGCATAGCTCCCTGATAGATTCAGCTGCTATCTCTTATCCCATGTTCAGAAGTCGATGATTTTACTACTGTTCAGCTGTTCCAGCTGCTGCTCCATCAGCATGCAGAGTGACATTAAGATTTCTTATTGTCTCAGAATAATAAGAAGGAAATGGGGCACCCAAGACATAAACCCCACTGTTAGTGCTTTGCTACAGCATGTGGAAACAGACTGTAGGCTCCCTCTCCCCCACAGGTACTTACTGGGGAGTGCAGGTCTTTAACATAACAACAGTAAGTAACATTACAGTCAAATATAACTCTGGGTTCATTTGGATTGCATATTTTAGGTATTTCTACGATACTGCTTCTGGAAGTGTGGATATTGGGCAGAGGTAGCATGAAACAAAAGGTCATTTTAAAACATAACACTGAAGTTATCAAATGTCCTGGCTTCATAAAGAACAATTTTTTTCTTTATGCTTTCCTTCTTGAGAAATTTGTTTTGATTGAATTAAAGGAGGTTGTAAACTTGAACTCAGACTATGCTGTAGTAAGCAGGCTTCTGCTGGTGCATGGTTCATTTGTGAAGTCTTCCTGTTTTTGTCTTCCTGAGTATCTCTAGCTTCTTTCCCTGCTACAAAGGATCAGATCCCTCATCTGATGAAAAGCAATAGAGATTTGAAATGATCAAGTGGGATAGCAGTAACAGTCTGTTGACTGAAGCTATACATCTCTGTATCAGAAGAGGGCACCACAAATAAACTAACTGAAGTTTCACTTTGATTTACTCGATACCTTTGTTCTAGCTATGATCACTTCCAAATATGAATTGAGTAATACTGGAAACCAGGTTTTAATGGTTGGTCTGCCAAGGCTGGTAGACTAATAGCTTCTTATAACCAATGAAGAAGACTCAACTTTGACAGGTTTTCTTTTCAGAACAAATTTTAACATTGTATAATAGGTAGTAAAGCACAACTGTAATGGATTTGTGCAATTGCTCTTGTTCCAATATGGAAGGAACAATTAGGGTTCATACTGTTCTAGTGTACGTTTCTCAATTAGAGTTGCAGAAAATATAAATAACTGGGTGTCATCTCCCAGGTACAGCTCTGTTTTATTTATGAATAATCTCTGTTGTTGTCAGCTTTCCTTCTGAGCATACCAATTGTGATTGCTGGCTATAAATAGTGGTGAAAAATTCTGGGGAGCTAGTGGCAGAGCAGGAAATTGCTCAGGGCACAGAGACTACTTTCCCTGTAAACAAGAAGGCTTTGTTCAGCTGATCTCACTGGACTGGTCTGTGACACCACTGACCCTTCCCAGTCTTTCTCCTTGTTGCGTACACACAGTGTGTAGCTTGCTGCTGCGACCGAGTTCCCTTCCCTTTGTATTCCAGAGCAAGAAGATCCCAGGATCTCTGGTATTTGATTTTGTTGAACTGACATCCTCCAAAGGGCATATCTGGATAATTCTGGTGCTGCAGTGTTACTCTTGGGTGTTTTGTTTTGTGACATTTTAAAATATGCTGTGGTTCATACTTCAGCAGTTGCCAGAGAAATGGACCTAACATCAGGTTGCTGAGTGTCTTGTTTTGAAAGGCCAAGACTAGGAGCCTCTGTGCTTGCACTGTGCTGAACTGGTGAACTGTATTGGTGAACTTGGTTATGCAAATAGTAACACAGCTGATTTTTAGTTCTCCATGGCTCTTAATTCTTCTTTCTTTCATTTTGAAGTGGTGGAGTTGGGTTGTACCTACTTATTTCACTTCCACCTCCTCTGTACACGCCAATAGGGATATTTTACATTCAGTATTTTGCTTCCTCCGTATAGCATACAGTAGGACAAAAATATCTAAATTAAAAAAAAAATTAAGTCTGAGCATGTTACGCAGCAGCCTGTGGTTTAGGTGCTTTGCACTGACCTTCTTTTTACAGGTTAAACACTCTAAGAGTAATCTTTTTTTCTGTTTGTTAAATAGCAGACGGATTTGCACTCTTTCTTCCTTTTTCAGCTACTGTGCCAGAAAACAAGTCAGTGCATTACAATTTGGCTGACTTGTCATTATTGCTCCAAGACTTTCACTGACTTCTGAAACTTCTTGAAACTTCTTGTTTAGGAACTAGAACCTGTAATAAATTCTTTTTGGGCAGAAGCTATCTGTACTTCAGAGTGGGGGCTTTGAAATCTCTTAGAGGAGGGGAGGCTTTTGAAATTGGAAGGTAGACAGACCCACTCAAATGTGGTTTCTGCATTGCCACCACTGCTTTGCGGGGACTGCGCTGTCTCCTCTGCCCCGGAGTTAAGAAGGGGAATAATTAAGTATTAAAAAATAGCGGTTGCGCTGGAAATTGGTTATTGCTGTTTCTGAAGCACTCAGCACTTTTCCTCTTTAAGGATACTTATATCTATCAAAGAGTCTTGGCTTTAATAGCTTTATCTCTGGAATTACACAGGCTAACGTGAGATAAGATCAGATTCTTTTATGCTTAATGTATGTGTGCGGCAACTTGGATCATGAACTTGGTCTTTGCAGAGCTGCCGTTGCTAGTAGGTTAGTTCTGCTTTCTCATTTTGTCTTGTCTTAGAGGTATTTTTAGTCTGAGAAGAGCAAGCTTATTTTTGACCCAATTCCACACTGAAAGTTTAAAAAAAGTCAGTCACCGAATCATGACGGATGAATCTAATACTGTACCTATTTTGTTTCTAGATTTCTTCCCAAACTTTACATAGAGAATATTAACCCATTTAATGTTTCTCTGAATAAGATTGATGGAGGTTGAGAGCTAAGGGAGAGTACATGTCTATCTAAAATGCCTTGTTGGTAGCATTATATTTTTTTCCCACAAATAATTGACTAATGTAATTATTTATATGAAAAAGCAGTTTTATGAAAACTTGCCTTGCTGTATTTCATTACTGCTATTGGACGTGAGGTACAGCTATAAATATTTCAGAAAATGTAAACAGTTGTGTGAAAAATACTTCCAACTTTTGAAAGTAGGGAGCAGCAATGCTTTGGACTACTGTTAAATCAATCTCTCTCTGTCTCTCCTACCCTTTCCCTTTCTTTTCCTAGGTGCATTTTACCTGGTGTTTGAATATATGGACCATGACTTGATGGGACTTCTGGAATCTGGTTTGGTTCATTTTAATGAAAATCATATTAAGTCCTTTATGAGACAGCTGATGGAGGGCTTGGCCTATTGCCATAAGAAGAACTTTTTGCACAGAGATATCAAATGTTCAAATATTCTACTAAATAATAGGTATGGATATTACTTAAAGTATGTAAAAAAAATTGTATGCTAACAACATCTTTAAATCTTTCTTCACAGTTCACCTATTTTAAGTCATTAGCAAAACATTTTTTAGATTGCATAGTTTTAAAACTAATTGTAAAATACTAGTCTGCTAATGCTACTGCTAAACACTGGGTCCTGCAATTGTTTAATAAACTTATCTGTGTTAAACCAGCAGGATTAAATCTTGAATCTTTTAGGTCAGAGTATGGGGAAAAAATATCTGAGTCCAAATACATTAAAACAGAATTCTAGGACATAAGGGTTTGACGTATTCTTTTTGCCATCTCATTTCAAGCTGAAGGCCAGGCTGGATGGGGCTCTGGGCAGCCTATTCTAGTGGGGGATGTCCCTGCCCGTGGTGGAGGGGGGTTGGAACTAGATGATCTTTAAGGTTCCTTCCAACCCTGACAATTCTATGATTCTATGAAGTGTGGCTAGACTGGTTCTTCATGAGATAATTCTGAGGTCCTCGTGTTCATCAGTCAGGATGATACTTTAAAAGAATATTCCATCAGGCACATTCAAACGTGCTTTGGCTTGCAGTTATAGCCATAATCAAATGAGGAGAAGAATTTGTTTCTTAATTCTTTAACCACTTGTAATTACAAATCATATCAGTAAACTGCTTTTGCTCAGGGTGCAACAGCAGCAAGTGAAAGGCCTGTGTGAGGACAATAGGCAAGTTAATACAGAAACGTTGTTCATCAAATCCAGCAATGCTAAAACCAGGGATCAACTGTATGAGTGAGGTTTAATAACAGCAAAAAAAGGATATCTTTACAGAGCAGATAGTCACCTTCTGGGATTTGTTGGCAAAAGAGGTTTTCTTGGTAGTGTGAGGAGATTCAGAACCATGAGACATGTTCATGGACAGGTATCATTAACATCTGCTAAAAGGGAACAGACAAAATACCTGGTTTAGCATCCTTAACACAATGGTTGTGGGTGGTGGTGAAGTATGAAGTGAAAGAAAATGAGAAAAATGTCTTCATATACATCAATGAGAAAAGGAAGAGTAGGGAAAAAGTGGGTCTGCTGCTAAATGGGGCGGGAGATATGATAACAGAGGATGCAGAGATGGCACAATTACTGAATGCCTTCTTTGCCTCAGTCTTTACTCCTAAGACCAGCCCCGAGGAATTCCAGTCACTGGAAGTAAGGGAGCAAAACTGGAGTGAGGATGACTCTCCACTGGTCAGTGAAGATGTGGTTAGAGAACTACTACAAAAACTGAAAACACACGAATCTATGGGCCCTGACGGGGAGCATCCACGTGTGCCGAGAGAGTTGGCTGATGTTGTGGATGAGCCGTTCTCCATTTTCTTTGAAAAATTATGGGGAATCGGAGAGGTGCCTGAGGACTGGAGGAAAGCCAATGCTAGTGGAGTCTTCAGAAAGGGCAAGAAGGAGGACCCAGGTAACTACAGGCCGGTCAGCCTCACCTCCATCCCTGGGAAGGTGATGGAGCGGCTCGTTTTGAAGGCACTCTCTAATCAATTGGAAGAAAAGGAAGTTATCAGGAATAGTCAGCATGGATTTACATTCTATGATTCTATGAGCAAGATGAGCCCCACAGTGATCAGGTTCACATGTTCTCCCTGTATATCTACTGCTGCAGTTGGAGACCAAGTATTGGGCAAAAATGGATCAAGGGTCTCTTGGTAGGGCCCCAATTTTGTCACAGCTTTTTCAAATCAAATTTTCCAATTTTCCTCTTTTTTTTCCTTTTCCTTCCTGTAACAAGCTAACAGTAGAGTATTTTCAGCCCTGGATCCCACCTCAGTCTTGCTGGGTTATGCTGCAGACTCTTAAACAGATGTACACATGCCTCCACATGGCTCACTGTGCCCCCAGCCGTCACTTGGCTGTTGGCTCTTCTCCAGTGGTGCTGATCTCTCTGTGCACCTTTGGGAACTCAGAAGCTGAGGTGTAACCTGACAGTGGAAAAGAGTGCATTACTGTAGAGGTGGAGCTTTCTGTTGTACTGTGCTCTCTCTAATCTGGGATACTGATTTTTTTTTTTTTAAATATTTTTTTCCCATAGGATATTTTTTGAGCATCCTTAAACGTTTCCACTGGAAGAAAAAAAAATTCATAGTTGGTCTGTATAACTTTAAGCCAATATTTCTAAAATCCCATTACTAGTTATAGCCTGAAGCCAAACACATGGGTTATATATATCTTTTAGATAGGCAATTTAAATGCCTTTTCTCAAAAGTTCATTCATCTTCTACAGATATGCTTTCTGAGGAATAAGTATGTAAATTTGAGGGGAACGTTTCCTTGTTTATGGGGGTTCTCCAAGTGTTACAGCAATTCCAAGCACATATCTAAGGGGAAAAATGGAATGGAAACTGAGACTTGTATGTTTTATTGTCACAAAATGGTCATTCTTATACACATCAGCAAATATCATCCTAATTTGATGAAATAAAATTAATTTGAAAGTGACTTTTGCATGTATTTGGAAGTGATGGGAGTTTTAAAAGCTCCTAAGTACAGAAAAACAAATCCCCATGTAGCATTCCAATGTTCATGTAACGAATTAGAAAAGCTTGCAGATCACTTTCTGTTTAAAACATCCTGGCTTTACAGATGGTTGGGACTTCTGGTCCTTGAGCAGTGCCTTTTCGCCCTGGAAGCTGCCAGGCAAGAGCTCTGTATCTTCTACTCTTCCTCTCACATATGGGAAAACTCAAGAAGGGGTTAGAGGTTGTGTCATTCACAAGTTGGCTGCTGGCAAAAATAGAAGCCCTTATCTGGTTGCTCACCCTGATTTAAAGGCTGTATTTAAAGTTTACAAGAGCAGAACAGGACTTTGACAGCTTCCTACCCGAAAGTATGACTGCTGATAGTTTGTTGCGTGAATACTTATGCAAGCAGTAAGGCATGAGAAAACAGCAGCTTCCCTCCCTCACTTTTTTCTTGCAGTTACTGATTTGAATACTTTGCACCTAAATTTTGTCCAACATCCAGTGATGTAAATGCTATTTGATGAGCATACCTAATTTTACTTTCTTGTTTTTTCTTTCCAGTAAGTGTATTTTAGTGAAGAGCTGCATAGATTTTTAAGTCATTGCCTTCTCTTTAATGTGGTTTGGTGAAGATCAGTTGCAATTGTCTCAAAACCTCAAAGTTCAGGAAATTTAACAGGTTTAAGTGCTAAAGAATTCTTTGCTTTTTCCACCAGAGGGCAGATAAAGCTTGCAGATTTTGGGCTTGCTCGGCTGTACAACTCTGAAGAAAGGTAAGATACAATTATACTACGAGAAAGTATTCAGAAGCTTAATTTTTTTGTATAACTCTTAAGTATTGTAAGAGCCAGAATACTGTTGTGTTTAGAGGAAGCATTATTGTACTGTAATAGGAGCAATTGCTTAGGAAAGGGAAAGAAGTGCATATTGTCTTGCACTTGCATAAAACCCCAAAACTCTCTCTGTGCAAGTGCCTTGCTTTTCTCAGTGTATTATTCTGGATAGATAACCATAGAGGGTGGCTGTATATTGATCGGAAATGAAGAATTGCAGTCCTAAGTTGGTTGCATTAATATGTAAGTTTTTTACTATTAGTTTCTGGTCCTGTAAACCTAAAGTGTATTCTTTCTGTTGCTATACCTACAAAGAGTTCATTTAGGTAAAGCAAATTTTTTTCTTCCTGAAACAAATTAGTATACAGGGTGGTTTTTTGTGGATTTTTTTTTTTTAATTAAACATTACTTTTGTGTAAGATTTAACCTTACATTTGAAGAGGTTCATTGTATTCTTTAGGCAGTCAGTGCTGTTGAATCTGCTGGAAAATGATATAAGTTTAATAAAAGTTATTCTGAAACTTTTTTCGACTTGTGCTTCTGTTGTTCTTGGCTTCATTATGCTTGTACTCCAGGAAACAGGTGCACAGTTTTTATGATTAAGAACTTCTATATTTATATTGTAATGTCATATGTTTGTCATGTGGAACTGGTTTTTCAAAATTCAGGCTGAATGTTCATTATACTAGTATGTATGTCAGGTGGTTGGATACAGAGAATATTAGCTACCTGAGCTTACTTTAATTTTCTGCATGCCGAATCTGGGAAATAATATCCATAATTCTAGCTTTAGGAGTTTATTGTTTCTGAACAGAGCTCTGAGCTTTTTGTTGAACCTGATAGCATTAGCTTCACTGTCTTCTGAGCTGTTATTTCAGGAACCTATGCTTAAGTACAGTTATGAAAACCATTGAGTGTAGTTGCAGGGTAAGATAATCTTAAGCAGCTGCTGTGTAATTAATTTTTCTTTTGGATGTACTTAGAATAAAAGGGATTGATGCCATGCTTCATTCTTCTTTTCATGTGCACCAAACTGTCCTAGGTTTTTTCCCTTACCAGGTGGGATTTTTTATCTGTTTTTAAATAAATTGAAATTTTGCCTCTAAAACTAACTGTTCCTTAAGAATTGAATGGTTGGAAGTTCAGTGTCTTTATAGCGCAAATAACAGATTTTACTGTACATGAAATGGCAACAGTATTACACCATTATACATAAATGAAACCAAGATTAAAATGTAATTATGCTAGCTAATAGAATTGCCAGTTGAACTTGGGAGGATAACTAGAATCTCATTAGTAGATTTTTTGACAATTGCTTTGTCGTTCATTTTCCTTCTGTGTAGCTTCTGACCTGCAGTAACGTAATTAATGTGTACCAACGAGCGTATGACAGCTGCTGCTTTAAATTCCTGTACTTTACGTTTTTTTTACTGTTGTTTAGAAGTAGTATTTTTTCAAAAGGGTACAGAATTTAGTAGAGGCATAACAGGAGGGAAATAAAAATTTAATTTTAAGCAACTTCCTATAAGTTGTTGTAGTTATGCTCCTTTAAATGTTATGCTGGTGGATTTGATTTTTGGAGTAGGAGATACAACAGATTGTGTAAGAAAGCATCTGTTCAAATAAAAAATATCGTACACTAATATATGAGTGGTGTATCTGTAGAGAAAGTTCATACCATGTAACCATTTCATAGAGGAATACTTGCTTTAGAGATAAATACAAGAAATGATGGAATTGTTCCCAAAGATGTACTATATTTTAAAAATGAACTGGGGAGTTTCTTTTCTTTAAAACAAAGACATGGGAGATTTTGCAGAAATGATACCTGTACCGCTGAGTACGTTATAAGAGCTTCATGCTGTTCAAACTCCACAGTTAGTTACTCTGCTTTCTGTTTGGAGTTACCTAGTGTTGGTAAGAGTGGATTGTTAAAACTGAAAGAATTTTGAGATCATTTTTTAAGACACCCTGGTTGAAACAACATCTGGCATCTGTTTTTTGTCTTCCATTCTGAACTGTCAATGCTGATCTCAGCCTGTCCACAAAAAAAAATAAAAATAAAATTTAAAAAAGTGTGTCTGTGATAGTGGAAATCCTTGCCTTAGTGTGAGGGTGGAAAGGATTATTCTCAGTGATCAAAATCTCTGCTCTGAGCTGTAAAGAATTAAAGATGTTGTGATATATAGGAAGATACTGGAAACAAAGGCTTTGGAATCAAAATTGTTGAAGGATGTAGTTGAAGAAAAATGCTTTGTCTCTTGTTCCTGTTTGCAGACATGAAAGTGACTTTTTCTTTTCAAGATGCTTTTAGTATTTAGTATTCAGTATTCTAATAATCAGTAGCTGCCTAGAAATTACTGGTTTTATCCACCTAGGTCCTTCTTCTGAAATGACCAGCAATGTAATAAATATACGGTATTGGTACCTGAATGATAATTGAGATGCAGGATTCACGTAGCATTGCATCAGCTATGCGATTGTTATTTATTTCTTCGGTTTGTCCTTTGGTAGCCTTGCACACACTGTTGCATTTGCTTTTGTGCAGTCGCAGCTTTGCAGGACTAAAATTAGGAAAAGGGAGTGGAAGATTGTGCTGTTCTTAAACAGCACCACAGAAGTAAAGTCTTCAGAGCATCACTTTCTCGTAAAGGAGATCATAGTAAAATGATAGTCCTCTCTTTTTGCTCCCCCCAACAGCCGACCATATACCAACAAAGTTATTACATTATGGTATCGGCCTCCCGAACTTCTGCTTGGAGAAGAAAGATACACGCCGGCTATCGATGTCTGGAGCTGTGGGTAAGAGTTTGGTACAGCAGTGTAGCAAGCTTAAAAACAAGCCAAAAATACAACTTTAACGTTTCTGCCAGTCTATATGGAAAGACGTAATGATGAAATTGTGCAAAACTGTTTTACAGCTGCATCCTGGGTGAACTTTTTACAAAAAAGCCAATATTTCAAGCAAATCAAGAGCTTGCTCAACTGGAACTTATAAGGTAACTTGTAAGCACCACCATGTAGTAGCTGCCTCATAAATTGTCAGGTTTCTTTTCTTTTGTTAGAGTTAAAATTGGGGAAAACACACTGTGAACATTTACAAGTATTCATTTATTGTCCTGAGTGACTTTTGCTCAGACTCAGAGTATTCTGTGGTCCTAGCAATTTACA
The DNA here is from genome assembly GCF_000703405.1 of Apaloderma vittatum. Lineage (NCBI taxonomy): Eukaryota > Metazoa > Chordata > Aves > Trogoniformes > Trogonidae > Apaloderma > Apaloderma vittatum. The sequence continues at coordinate 32,763 of NW_009693730.1, forward strand.
GTTGAATAGGAAGATGACTTTTTGTAGAGCAGCTGAAGTTACCTATTGCAGAAGTTGTAAAGAGAGAGTAGTCAAAATACCCGTTATTTTTTTAAGATGGTTTTACACCTTCCTTGCAGCAATTCAAAACAAACATAGACAAAAATAAGGACAAGTGGGATTTGGGAGCAGTAGGTACTTGGCACGCTCCTGGCTTTAAGTTCTTGTTTCAAGCCTTCTGCATACACACCTGGGCTTTATTATTTTTGTGGGAATATTTCTGTTCCCTTACAAACTGCCAGACTCTTTATGGACATAAAAGTTCTCTCTTTCCTTATCTCAGTAAATCACAGAATGGTATGTATATAACTCAGTGGAAGCAGAGCATCCTTTTTTTTTTTTTCTTTATTCAGCAAACAAAAATTGCACTTGATTCCGATACCCTAACTGACCTCATAAGTGAGGAGAGGTCCTCTTCATAACAACAAGGGGAAAAGAGTGAGTCCTACAGAACTTGCAGACCCTGAACTGGAAATGGTCAACATTATTTTAAAAAATAATGAAAATATTATGAAGTTGTTTTTCAAAACAGATTAAACAGTAGCATGTTTATGTGTAATATGTTATTAGCTGGCCTGGAAAAATGAAGTTTTTAGGAGGTGCAAAGCAGATGAGTGGTCATTCTCAGTGTGGGGAGAACAAAACCTGTGAGTTGGGAGATTTTTGCTTTTGAGCACTAGATGGCATTGAAGCACATGACAGCGCAGTCATGGGAAGTTTTTTCTCTTTGTGTTGTGTTGCATTTTTCTTCTGCTGGAAGCTCTTGGTTTTGGCTCTTTTTTCCTCTTCACTGATCCTAAGCGTTTTTGGCAGTTTAAATGTAATATAACAATTTTGTCAACGTCTCTACCACCATCACCTTACAGTCAACAATTCTGCATTTACCCTTTCTAACCTTAATGTTCAAAGATAGTGCTGAAGTAAATTCTGGTAGGAAAAAATAGATTTATAGTTTTTCTTTTTCCTCCTGAAAGTTACATACCCTGATGAGCGTAAAGTCAGATTGGTTTGCGTAGCACTTGGGGCATATAACTAGTAGATCATTAGATCTCTCACACTAACTGTTTAAATCTATGTGGAGGATACTCAGGGTGGAGTGAGGCAGAAACAGAAAACTTCTTAAAGTAGGTGACATTGGACAGTAGAGAAATTTTAGCTGAAAAACCGTGAACATTAAAATTAACAATTATTTTTCTGTTCACCATATGTGCAAACGTAAAATTACAGCTGTGCTCACTTGTAATTTTGGATCTCATACTTTGTTTGTTTTTCCTCCTTTTTGGTGCAGCCGAATTTGTGGGAGTCCTTGTCCAGCAGTGTGGCCTGATGTTATCAAATTAGCTTATTTCAACACAATGAAACCAAAGAAGCAGTATCGCCGAAAACTGAGAGAAGAGTTTGCTTTGTAAGGATGAAGAATTAGTTTGGTCAACTGTAGTAGCATTAAGTTTTCCTGGATACTTTATGAACTGTGCTATTTTCTGGAGAATGAGTGTAGATTAAATGTAAAGAAAAATGGCTTTGGGTTCTTATCCTTCCCATGATACCTACCGAGCTTGTCGTAACTCCTATTTAATAGGAGCTTCAAGAAGAGGGAAGAAGGCCCTAAAATTGCAGCCACCTGTCGTTTTTCACCTAAGGAAACATTTGTTTTCCATGATTAGTACACCTGCTTGTTGTCCCTGTCCAAAAACCAGCTCAGAGTACTTAACTGTGTTTTATTAAGACAACTGGCTACAGCTAAACATGCCTGGTTAACGTTAGAGTCTTTTGGGTCATAAATTCATTGAACACAGAGGAGTTATCTGAACCGTGTGTTCTAAAGTCCTACCACTGAACTAGTTTTGTTCAAATATCACACGTGCAAGTTATGGAAAACAGCTGTAAGCTTATTTTCAAGGATTTGTTTCCCTGTTTTGATTCTGGTGGGTCTCAGAAGTATATCATCTTGTTTATACTAATAAGGCTTGTATCTTTAAAGCAATAGAATTATTGTCCATGGACTGATCAAAACTGCAATTCTCCAACTGCTAAGTCTCAAAGTGTAAAGTAACAATGTACTCTTGGCTTAAAAAGGTGTGTAGGCTTTTTTGTTTGTAAGATTTTTTCAAGCAATTAAACAACTAAAAGCTTAGTTTATGTGCTTGTACAGGTAATAAAAAGGTGAAGTTTTAGCTCTACCTCTGATGACTGAGCTCAAATTGTCATTGGATTTTGTTAGGATGTAAGTTATTGAAGGACTTAATGACGTGTTATTTTGGAAGGGATGTGTTTATTAAAATTTTGCACCGAAATGTGTGGTTCAAGATAAGAATGTACTGCTTTTCTCCGTTTTTTGTAGCATCCCACCAGCTGCGTTAGATTTGTTCGATTACATGCTTGCTCTGGATCCCAGCAAGCGCTGCACGGCCGAACAAGCTCTTCAGTGTGAGTTTCTGCGAGATGTGGAACCATCTAAAATGCCTCCTCCAGAGTAAGTAATCCCCTTTGGTACTGGTCCCCTACCTCTACGAAATGCAAACATGCCCTGATTTCATTAAGCTTATTGAGTTTCAGTTAAAGTGGATAGTGGCAGAACAAAAACATTGGTAAATGCACTTGTTCTGTGGTGATTCTGCTCTAAAACGGTTGTGCAGTCAAATGGCTCTTGTGCTGTGGTAGCCGTGCTTGTGAAGATCTGAAAACTGTTTCATTTGTTGCTCCTAGAACTAGTTATTGAGTTCATATCTTTAAAAAATATACTCTTATAAGAATGTTTCTAATGTTGAAACCCTGTCATTTCCCTTTTTATCTCTGTTTATGAGTGTCTGTTTTTTTCCAAGGGTTTTGATTTACTTCATGAATCTGAATTGCCTTTGATAGAATGATGCTGAGTATATAATTCTGCAAAGGTAGCTGAGAGATAAAGTGAAATACCATAAATTGTTTCCTGTGCCAGATGGGATTGTTGGTTTTACAGGCAGGAGAAACTAAATACTTCTGAAGGGTTTTTCCAGTTGTTTTTTTTTCTGAGAGGAAGTGTACTGCAACATCCAGTAGGGTTTTTGGAGTGACTTAAATGTCATTTTAATCAGTATGGATGAGCCCTGAAAAGAACAATGAAAAGGTGTTAGAGAATCTGCGTGTTTCATTCTTCCCTCAAGATAGCTGTCTAATTAGAATATTTAGTATTACTTGAGTCAGTTGTACCTTCCAGGCATCCTATGCTGACTTCTTTTTAATTAGTTGCCAACTGGAAAAAATGTTTTGAGTAAGAATTTTATTAAAAATCTGATACTTACCTGTTACTATTACTATTACTGATACTTGCAGATGTTACTAATGCTCCTGATACATGAGGGTAAGAGGTTTTATTGCCTGAATATGACTATATGTATCACTGAATATCAGTAATCGGTGATCTTAGGCTGTTCACTGAAATCTCACAACCTTATGTGCTTATATGCATTTTAAAGTAAGTGAATTGAAAGAAATTTGGGTTTTTTTGAGGGGCTTCGTAGTGCATCCATTCTAGAAATTGATATGTGGAAATTTGGAACAAACTAATTGTTGCTGTCCTTTTAAAAACTGAGAGGAACCACTCTCACTTCTGACAGAGCGTGCACAGGAAAGTGTTGACTGTTCTCTTGAAACACTGAAGTTCTACTGTTCGTTCAGAGAAGTGACAGTGCTGATTGCAAGGACTGCAGGATACTTCTCACAATGAGCTGTCGCTGCCTTCCAGTTGGCTTCCAGTACTTTGCAGGTCTTTGACCTGCTGTACGGAGGGAGACAATAAAGAACGCAGTTGTCATAATTGCCTTTCCAGTGGCTCTTGTCACCCGATTTTTCTGTGTTCCTGAGTGAGGGAACTGCTCAGGCAATTATTAATATGTAGTAGGAAAACAGAAGGCACTACCTGTACTGCCTGTCTCAGTATTTCCAGTGGGACGCATCTCTGTGTTCCTTAGGACACCCGCAGGGAACACAACTCAGGGCAGACCTTTTCTTATGAGACTTTTGCCTCTGCGTTTTTCTATCTTAAAGGACTGGGATATCACTTGTTCTTCCTAGTATCCTAACTTTACTAGTGTCAAGTGTTATTTATTTCTGCAACATTTTTTTTCTTCCCTCTGGTACTTCCGGGTAGTCAGTGCTGTACAACTGTAAATACTAGATAGCCGTGTCTGTTACTGTGGACAAATATTCTGAAACACTGCTTTTACAAAGAGACAAAAGGAATTTCATATCCGTAACTCTGTTATCTATTACTCTGCAAATTGTATTATAGTGAGTGTGCAGCATTGATTTTGGAGTTCTTGATTTACACAAATAATATGACTTTTCCTAGGTAAGGGTGTGAGAAGGTAACTTTGATTCTCATTTTAAGATACATGTTCCCCTTTTCTGTTAGAGGGACCTGTGCTTCTGAGATAGGCAATCAGTGAAGACATTTCAGCTAGAAAAATCCAGATCTGAGATTTTTTTTTTTTTTTACTGGCTTTGGGAATTTTTCTGATGTATTTCTAAGTTCCAGTAGGTTCGTCTTTCAAAAGTTACATTTTCTAGAATTTGAGCATTTATTTTACCAACATGGTTAAAGGAAAGAAGTAATTGTGAGGTAAAACTGGTTCTCTCTCATTGTTTTTTTGCAGCCTTCCTTTGTGGCAGGATTGCCACGAGCTGTGGAGTAAGAAACGTAGAAGACAGAAGCAGATGGGCATGACTGATGACGCCACAGCAACTAAAGTCCCGAGGAAGGATCTGTCTCTAGGCATGGATGAGAGCAGAACCAACACCCCACAAGGCATGCAAACTTCTTCCCAACTCAAAACTCAGGGCAACTCTAGTGTAGCACTTGGTCAGTAATATTTTCGGTTCTTAAAATTACCTTCTACTTGGATTGCACCTCTAGAAATTTTAGGTGTTGTTTTCAGAGCACTGACGTCTCCTGGATTCTTGAGGGAGGAACGGTATTGTAAGTTAAACCTTCGTTACAAAAAGTTTACCTTTGCTTTTGGAAACCAGGTGTTCCTTTTAAGTTTAGCTTGATTTTTTCAATCTGGTCAGAGCAACTGCCTTGCTCTGCATTTTGAGGGGATTTCTCTCTTGTTCGTCTATAATTCTTCTGTTATCACACAAACCAGCTGTTTCTCCAAGTTCCTCACAATCTGCATAGATTGGAGGGACTTTATGGGTATGGAAAAAACTGATCAGAAGGCAGATTTTCGAAAACTCATCACATCAAGTAAAACAAATTTCCTCTGCATGTTATGTTAGTTTTCACCTTTCCAAGTTGTTGGGGCTGAACCAACTTGTAAAAAACCAAAACAGAACACCAAAACCCCACCAACACTCCCCCCTGCCAAAACCTGGTAGAACAAGTATCTACCTCTGCAAATTGCACAGCCATTAATTCTGAAACTTAACAGAAGTATCTTACTTGGAGACCAGTTTTATGAATATAATATAAAAAAATAATGGTTTCCTATGTAGGCACCAATTGAGGTACTCTGTAGTTTGATGATAGTTCCCTCATAATATGTAGAAATATTCAGAGTAACATCACCAAATGGATACCTGCTAAGTTTAATTTAGTCCATTTTTGATTGTGCAAGGTGACCATAAATCCTGTGTCACTGATATAAGAAATCAGTAAATGCATTCACAGAAAATTCTTTGAAAATTCTTTACCACTGACGATCTTGAATCAACTCTTTATTTAACAATAGAGCAGAGCTTCAGACATGGTGCGCAAAGATAAATAGAAATTAGTTCTTTTGATCGTATTTTATTCCAGTTTATCACCTCTTGCTCCTGTTTTCTCCTGTCTCTCACTGTAAGCCAGCTATGAGCTTCTGCCACTCTGTCTGTTTAGGCTAAAGTTTTGGGAGTATTTTCAAGCCCTTAATTTTTTTCCCCCACTCAAATGAAAACTGTATGGAAGTTAAGGAGTCCAAAGGCTAGTAGTTATTTTCTTTGTAGTTTTATAACAGGTAGCCCAGTGAGAGAGTGCTGTGTTTGTTAGTCATTCATACTAACCATGCAAAATAAACCGACCAACTAGAGAAGGAATCATTCGGACCTACATTGCTGTTTGCCCATATGAATGTAGAAAAATATGTCTAGGTAGAAAAGATGACAGTTTAATTTTCAGTGGAGTGTAGACAGTTCAGCATCGAAGTGTTTTCTGTATTAAGCAAAACGCTTGTGGAAGCCACAGTGCACCTTAGGTAATAGCAGTAAGGCACACTGAAGAACGCCATGTACAAATGCATGCGTTAAATTTGACTCTTGCTCTTGTTTCTGAGCACCCCAAAAGAAGCGTTTAAAACCACCTTGAATGAACTGCTGGTGCTCTGATTCATGAATGGGACCCTTGGTTGTTGCATCTTACAATTTATTTAACAGGAGCTGTACAGAGCTCTCAATAATTCTGGTAAAAACTACCAGATTTCTCAGAATACAGTTTACTTCTGGAATAGACTTGGAACTAACCAAAGACTGTGGAGTAGGTAGATTTCTGTTGGGCATTTTTCTGCAGAGTTTTTAATAGAGTCTAAGAGAAGTTTGAGTGTTAAGCATCACATCTGAGTGAGAGCCAGCAGTACAAGGCATTAAAAATTATGAGTTCTCCTCTATTGCCAAATAAAAGGTAATTTTATTTATATATTTATATAAATATAAAAATTTGTTGAAGTCCCTGGTTCCAGAGTAGGTTCCAAGTGCTTGTACCCTAGTGCACATCCACAGCTAGATACTGGGTTGTGGGTTTTGTAGCACCCTGCAGCTGTATTGCTCTTAGTCTTGCAAGTCAAGTACTTAATATTTTTGTGTGTGTGTGTGTATTTTTGAATCTGCTATGGATTTATATATTCATATATAATTATATAGCAGAATGGCAGGGATAGAAGAGGACAGAATGTGTTTGTGTTGATCTGGGTTAAAAAAAATCAGGGCTCTGCCAGTACAGTAGTCACACATGCTCCTATTTTAGTTCTTAACTACTTCTTTAAGCTGTTCTTGTAGGGTACGTTGAAATCCATGCTGCTTCTCTTCACCTTTCAAAATAAACTACCGCAATAGATATTTGAAACTAAGAATCTGCATTGATATTCTGACTTACTTATTCATATTCCCTTGCATCATCGTAATCTCCTCTTATCTGTGACAAAACTCCCATTTTGTTGATGTATATATCATCACAAACCTGCGTTTTCCTGCTACTCGGTGGTTGACTTCTTGTCCTTCAAACTCAGCACTTGCCTTTACATTTATACAGCTAACTTTGGGGTCACCCAGGGCCTGGTCACTTGAGCAGGTGTTAGAATCCAGATTCTGAATTAGAACGGGCCAGAATACCTCTGGAAATGCATTTTGCAGGTGGTCACTTTTTAACAGAGGGATATGATACGTCAGAGGTAGGAAGTTTTGTGAGGATTGGAAAACTTGCAGATACCTAGAGCAGGTGGCTCTAAGCCCCAGCTTAGTTGTATTGTGGAAAATTGAGCTCCAGCTTGACGTTTCTCATCTATCCAAGTGCGTGTGCACACCCTTCGGAAGTCACTTCCGTAATATTGGATCTTACTAATCCATTTCTTATAGATACTCCCCGAATGCTGTTATTACATAAAAACATTCAATTTCTATGTTGTCCATGCATGTGCTTTGCCAGTCTTGTCAGCCATGCTAGTTTAGTCTTACTTTTGAGTTTCTGAAATGTGCCAGTTCTAAATAATACTTAAAACCCACCTTTTTTGTCTTTAGCAAAAACAAGCACTGGACAGCAGTTAAACCAGAATGAAGTGGCAATCCTGCTAAACCTGCTACAGTCTAAAACAAGTGTTAGTTTGGCGCAGTTTGCCCAAGTGTTGAATATTAAGGTAAACCCGGAGACTCAGCAGCAACTAAATAAAATAAATCTTCCTGCTGGAATTTTGTCAGCAGGTGAAAAACAGTCAGAACAGCAGCAGCCGCCGCCGCCTCCACCACCACTGCCGGAACAGGAGCCTCTAAAACAGCCGAGTGTCGTGCAGCCTCCTGTACCACCCGCTCAGCTGAGCCAGCCTAAAGTCGAGACTGATGCTGCCCAGGCAGCTGTACAGAGTGCATTTGCTGTTCTGCTCTCTCAGTTAATAAAAGCTCAGCAAACAAAACAAAAAGATTTCATGTCAGAGGAGAAGGAAAACGGATCAGGAAACGAAATGTCGTTACAACTCAGGCAGCCGCCGGAGCCCACCACTCCTGCGTCTGTCAGCCGGGATGACGTGGAATCTCCGGCACCCGGCTATCCGCATCCCATCAAGTCGTTATATACGTCTGCAGGTACTGAAGGGCTTTAGATGTCTTAGTTTGGGGGATAAAGAGTTAATGTGTTAACCATACCAAGTCTGTGTGAGTATAGGCGAGATGATTAAATTGATCTTTGTCACGCCGTGCGTCTGGATCACAGAGTTTGTGTAATCTTGCTGTAACAGGTGCCACTCAGAGCAAACGATGGTCCCTGTTCTAAGAGGTACGCAAGTGCCGGTGGTGTTTCTGATGAACCAGTCATGTTGATTGTTATTCTGGGGGTTTGGGGTTTTTGAAGCGGTGGTTGTGGCAGAGAGGAGGATGTCCTCTATCAAATTCGTAGATGGAATTTGCCAATTTTGACTGTTTAAGTAAAGTCTGTTTTGGTGAAAGGGTGTTTTATTTTTCCTTTTAATGCTGACTAGAGCAATTTCTTAGTGTAGAATTCTGTACATGGTTGCCCCTAACTGTCACTAACGCACATACTTGAAGGTGCCTTTCTTATTCAGTTTAGTGGTCTGTTGTCAATTTTTTGAGATTGCTATTTCAGTTTTATTATGTCATAGAATGGTTTGGGGTGGAAGGGACCTTAAACATCATCTAGTTGCAACCCCCAGCCATGGCCAGGGATACCTCCCACCAGACCAGATTGCTCCAAGCCCCATCTAACCTGGCCTTGAACACTCCCAGGGAGGGGGCTGCCACAACTCTTTGGGCCATAAACATTATTTCAGTCTGAATACTTGTATTAATACATTTAATCAAAATCACAGGGCTTTCCCTCTTGCCTTCCCCCTGACCCTGTGAGGCAGCAGAAATTTTCATATCAATAAGAAACATCTATAATGTATATATTAGTTAGACCTCGCTGTGGTAGTTTGTGTATGGTGCTGTGGTGGTTGCAGCTGTTGAAAGAAATATTCTGAAGTGGTTTGGGTGAGTCTTTTGGGTGGTGTTTTTCATTTGTGGTTTTTTGTTAGTTGGTTGTGGGGTTTTTTTAGTGTTATGTTTTGTAAATCTTTTCTGATCCCTCTTTGAATCTTCTAGTACTTATGTGTTGATTGAGTTTTGGTTTGGGTTTGTTTTGTTGTTGTGGGGGTGGTTTTTTTTGTTTTTGTTTTTTTTAAGGAATATTTTCTGTTCTTCCTTCACTGCTTACCTAATAATCTTATTTTGAGGAGAAACCTGCATCACCCTCCTGAGGCAAACAAGATGTAAAATAATCTGTCCAACTGCCAATAAATTTAACTAATAATTTAATGAGGATTGAAGTAGCAAACCTCTGTATTGTTCCAGGAAAGAGTCCTTTTCTTTTTGGTATCATTGCTATGTATTTTTATTCCAAAGGTGTTTGTTTTTTTCTTTTTGTCTGCTCAGGTCAAGAGGATTTGGTTAGGCAGCCTGAGATGAGGCTTCTAAACCGAACACCCGAACAACAAGAACGCCCTCGAATCTTGCCTCCGGACCAGCGTCCCCCAGAGCCGCCGGAGCCTCCACCTCTCACTGATGAAGACCTTGATTATCGGACAGAGAACCAGCATTTGCCTCTGACTAACTCTTCAGGAGCGGATCCTCACGCAGGAGTGAAAGCGGCTCTTCTGCAGCTGCTCGCTCAGCATCAAGCTCAGGCGACGACAGAGGAGCCGGTGCAGGCGAGCGTGGATTATCCGAGCAGAGACTCCTACGTGGCGGGCCCAGACTACAAGGATAACTTCGGATCCTCTTCCTTCTCCTCTTCCCATTTCGGTGGGAGCGACGGCATAGGAAGCGGCATAGGAAGCGGCTCATCTGGAGCGTTAGAAAGGAGGAGCTTCCTCGGAAACTCCGATATTCAGTCTTTGGATAACTACAGTACTGCTTCATCTCACTCTGGTGCTGCCCCTCCTCCGTCAGCCTTTTCGGAATCCTTTCCCGGCTCGGTAACTGGTTACCGAGACATTTACCTCAACACTGGCCCCATGCTGTTTAGTGGAGATAAAGACCATAGGTTTGAGTACAGCCACGGCCCGATCCCGGTGCTGGGGAGCAGCAGCGACGCTTCCGCCGGGCCCGAGAGCACGCGCTCCCTGCCCGCAAAGATGCACAACTACAGCTACGGAAGTAACTTGCAGGAAAACCCAGGTGGCATCGGCCACATGCATGGACAGACTTGGACTTCTCCTGCCCAAGGACCTGGCTATTCCCAAGGATACAGGGGACACATTAGCACATCTGCAGTGAGAGGGCGAGGCAGAGGATTACCATATTGAGTATCTGTTTTTCCTCAGGCACATGATTTTTATCTGGAAAAACTTTTTCTTTCTTTCTTTCCCTGCCCCCCATCAGCTGCAGTTTAAAGCAGCCGTTCAACAGACTTGAATAAAGTTAACTCAACAGCTTTATTTTTATGTGGAAAAGGGTCTTGCATACAGTAGGAAAAATTAAAAATGCTTAAAACTCATGCTGTCGGAAAACTAGATAAATTGATTGTACATGTTCACAAACTCTAGTTCTGAATTTTATTTTGTATTTTGGCAGTTTTAAGTGGATGCTAAATTTAGGGACATCAGCTTTTTATGGCACTCTTTCAGATCTTCTGAACTATGCACATTTGTGCTTTTTTTGTAAGTTTGGACCAACTTTTATGTAAAAAAAAAAATTTTACAACAATCAAAGCAGGGCACTGATTTATTTGGTATTTTTCTTTTTACAGAACTACCTTTAGTCAAAGGTCACTGTCAGTCTTTGCACTGCTTTCAGTGTTATTGTGGAAGGTGTACTTTGTGCTCATTTCAGATAATAAAACACAACCTTTCTCTTGATGCAAAATTTTATAAATATTTGGTCAATGTTATTTTTCTTTCAAGAAAAAAAAGAGTGGATGTTCTGGTAAAATGTTCTCTCCATCTCCCAGGCTTGTTTATATAAAAACTGTTTTACTTGAATGGTAAGTGCCTTAACATGTAAGCTTAAGGTCTGCAAAAATTTGGAAGTACTTTATAAATCGATATGAAAATAATGCCTAAACCTGCGTAGTTAACATGAAAATTCAGATAGTAGCGGGCAAGTCAAATAGGTCATAACCTTGTGCTGTTTACTTCAGATGGGCCAGTTATTTAGAGACTTGATGAGATCTCAGATTGATGAAATCATGATTTCCAAATTGAACTTCATGAGAAACTTCGAAAGTGAGGAGAAGAACAAAGAGCGTAGTTTCTCCTCGGCTTCCTCTTGGAGTTGTAGTAAGTGTTTTAGTTCCTCTGCCAAATAAACTATACTTTGTATGTCCTTACCAAGTGACTAAATAGTTTTTTTCTCTTAAATGTCAGTAGCAGTAATTACTTTACTTTGTGTGAAAAGCTGACACTGTCGTCTTTTTACCACCTATACTGCAATGTAGGAAGTAACCAAAGGAAAAATGACCAGTATTTAAAGCAACAGCAAAACGTTTGACACTAGTTCTAATCCTCTGTAAACTTGTGATTGTGCCAATTAATCGATTTTATATCTGCTATTCCACAGAACATTTTAATATTGAAATCAAGTCCCTCTGAACAACAATGGCTGTAATTAAAACTCTTACCAAGAGCCGCTCCTCATACTATTTATGACTTCCAGCATGTTTGGGTTTTTTTGGTTTTTTTTTTCCCGTTGACAACAAGCGGTCTCTCTCCTGCAGAGAGGAGGTATGGTTACGTTTTGCATGTACGTAAAAGAATGTTTTAAAGCCCATATTGGAAACAATTTTCCAACTGATTATCCAGTTGACAAATCGGTACCTTATGTAACTGAGTGTTTAATTATTACTTTTTAAAAAGTAAAATTTCTACTTACACTATTACAAATGTAGTCTCGTCAGTGACTTTTTGGATTTTCAGAAGAGAAGCCAAAGTTGTTGGTGTTTTGTTTTTGTTTTAGTTGAAAATCCTGGTTTCTATATGGCTAACTACCCCGTTGTAGAGCATGGAGAAACTCCCTTCGGTTAACTGCATAGTGTTTGAGGATCTGGCAGATGAGAAAGGGAGAGAGAGTGATGCTGCTTATGACTGCCCTGTAAGTCTGGCAGTTGCCTTCACTAGCTATAGTAGAAAAATCCCACAATCTGAAACAAAAACTTATGACCCAAATAGCCTGGGATTAAGAAAAACAAAATCTTCATGTGTAAATGACAGTGAATTGGATAGTTTTCCTTGAGTAAGGACACTCCCATAGCATTTCTCTGCTAGTAAAATCGTTAGTCGTTTAGATATGGACAGTGTCAGCTAAGGCTTTTTGTTTTCTAATATTAAGAAAAACAATCCCACAGCAATACACACAGATTGGGTTTTTCCAGAATCAAGCAAAAGGCTTTAAAAGCTTTTAGGCAGTCGCTTTCACTAAAAAACGTGCAGTCTGATGTTACTCTCCTGCACTTCAAATGTAACTGCAGGTGATAGTTGGCTTAAAAACAGGTAAGTTTGCATGGAAGATAATCTTGGAGAGCTAAATGATTTGACTTCCAATACAAAAATGCAAGGAAGATGTTGTGTCTCCTGCTTCTTCCCTTTTGGAGGTAAATTTTCAAGTCATTTAGTTCGCCTCATTTAATGCAGAGAAATCAGTCCCCTCTGCATGTGTAACCAACAGTGCAGTTTCTTTACGGGCTGGCAGTACTCTGATGTTGCATCGTTCTGCCAAAATGAATTTCTGTCTTTGACCATGAAAAAAAATATAAAATAGCACGAGTAATCCTGCCTATGAGGAGATAGAAGGAGATGCAAGGGACAGTTGACTTCCAGGTGGATCCGAAGCAAAACTCTTGCATGCTGTGGCAGATGCGTGCTGCACGATGACTTTTCCCCAAATTCAGTTTAAGGATGACCAGCCCATGACCTTGAATGCTGTGTTTGCCTGGGACAACAGCGTCAGGATAATTTGGAGGGAGAGTTTCCATACATGATAATTCAGAAGAGAGATTACCTTCTCTGCAACCCAGGGGATCTTCCTGGCTCTTTTCCTGTGATGACCTTTTCTCCTGGGTGGGTAGAGCTTGTGTGTGGGCACGGGGCTCTGCCCTCCTTCTGCAGGGCAGCCCTTGGGGTGCCTGGCAGGGGTATTTCTTCCCACGGGTGAGCTCCCCTGGCTCTGGAGCTGTGCCTGGGCGAGGGAGCAGCCAGGGAACTGGCGGGATCCGAGGACTAGGTCCACGTTCATTTGTGCTGGACCTGTGTATTATCAGTCAAAATTTGTTTTATATTAAATCGCACGACGAGGTACTTATGTCAGTTCAGAATTTTACCCTTTTTGAACAAATTTCACTCGGCAGAGTGAGGCCGTGCTAGTTTGGTATTTTACATCATGTGGCTCTTGCATTTTTGACGCCGCAGTAGACGTTCTGAAAACCGCAGTCTTTTTCTGTGGAGCCGTGGCTTTTGATACTTTCCCCCCCTCCCCGATTCCTTTGGGTTTACATTTTCTGTGCTGCAATTCCAAAGTGTGCTACAGAGACCTGGACACTACATCGAAAAGTAAGTGTTGTGTGTTTGTATTTCTGAATAAACATAGCAAAATACTGTAATCATGGACTATCAAGTAGCAAGTACTTCATTATTTATATTAAGTGGTCTTTAGCCATACCAAGAGGAGGAGAGCGAGCATGACTGGACTGCTGTGACCATGACTTAAAATGCTTAGACTATTGTAATACTTAAAACCAGCCAAAGGAAAAAGAAACAGCTTTTGTCATGGATTGCCAATTGTTGTTACCTTGAACAGAAGGAGCACTGTTAGGGGATAGGTATAAAAATACATGCATCCTTAAATATAATTTCAAAATGGTAAACTTCTATATTTTCTTGTATTTCCATAAAACATAGTCTATGTTAAATTTTCTCCCTACCGCGGTGGTGTAAGGCGCTTTCTAGAAGCAGAGGTGTCAAGCGCCGTAATGTAAGTTCCCGCAGTTTTGAGCGCTCTTCTCCTTTTGCTTGGTGCAGGAGGCAGTTTCAGTTGAGATGGGGTTTACCGTTGGATGAGTTTAACAGACAATTGTGCAGTAAAACCTGAAGTACTGAAGTGACATAGGATACCTCTTGTACCTGGGGGTGAATTAGATCTCAGACTATGAGTTCTGTTTCCAAGAGAGAGAAATCTCAGATGTATTTCTTGCATTCTTCTTTTCGTTAATAAAACACGCAAGTGTTTTACATACTATGTTTCTCCAGTCTGTTCTGTTACACTGTTTTTCACGAGGAAATTTTGGTTATTTCCCTTCCTGATAGTTTGGAGATGTTCTGTATATGCGAAAGTGTGTCCTGACATTGAGGAATGGCCGGAAAACTGATTTGAATTCTGTATTTAAAAATGAAACGACCTTGGGTTGACTTAAAGTTGAACTAACTTTTGCTTATCAGGGTGAAGAATACTTTATTGCAGGAGTTATTTCAAGACAACCTAATTTAAAATAATCAAACTGTTATGCTCAGCTTGCTTACTCTTTGTTATTTTAAGCCATTTGTATATAAATTGTATTGTGCAGCCTGTAAATAAAATACATGAAAACTTGAAGCCTTTCATCGTTTTCCGTCTCTGGTGGTCGAGTCGCATTTCAAAAAGAACTTTGGGTTAAATGGAGAATTTTTCAGTGTGTTAAAATACTGCGAGTAATTAAAAAATACTTCCTGCTCCGGTACTTTTGCGAAGGGAAAGTGTGGTGACTGGCTGCACGGGTGCTGGTTGCGTTAATATTCCTCAGTGCTGTCTCTTTAAAGAGGCTGGTGTTGGGGTTAAAAGTAATGGGAGATCCAGCCCAAAGAGAGGATATTTCCAGTGTCTGTCCACGTGCCTACGCTGCTGGTGAAGCACAGTAAATCCAACATGGCCTCAGCAACCGTGCTTTGAATGGCTCGGGCTTCTCTGCTTTTTTTTTTACCGTATCGGCTAATCTAATGAAAATGTTTGCGTCTTTCAAGAAATGCTCTGTTTCCATCCAGAAATAAGGCACTTGCTGTATCTTCAGTGCTCCTGAACTCCAGGTGGGACGGGCTGCTGCTGTCATTGCTTCGAAGCCGAGCGGTGAAGGTGCAATAGGAATTTCCAAGGCACGGCAGCAGTTAGAGAGGTGTCATTTAACGCTGGGCTGGCAAAAGGTGTATCTGTAGCCCAAAGAATCTTCTCGCTTTGGAGACAGCACTTTGGCTGCAGCTATCATTAAAGCCTGGCTTTTATTTCTGATGACCCATTCAGGCTGTTCTAGATAGGTTGTTGACTTGCACGTAGCAGCCCAGACGGTCGTGCGAAACAGTTTCTAGTAGTCTGATCAATTTTTCTCTTGAAAGCTGCTATTGCAACCAGTAATGTGACAAAGCTCGTTCCGGTTTCTGTTGGGATTATGAACCTGTAATGGTTTGAGGACGGTGCTGCATCGTGTTTGTTTGACAGTTGGTGTCATATGGGTACCAGTAATAATTCCAGTGGGATCTGCATGCAAATCGATACCCTCAGCTGCAAATAAAACATCAAGGGAATGAGGAGAAGCAGAACAATAGCCTGTGGCAACACAGAGCAAGGAATGTGCCTGTGAAATCAGTGGCAAGAGAGGAAACAAATCATCTCCTGTCACAGCTGTGAACTATTGCTCGTTGGCTTTGAAAGAACCACGCAATTCTGCAGAAACTTCTGTTAAATTAGCTGACCTGGGATTAGGTTGCTTCTATTTTTAAGGAATGCCTGTAAACCCTGACAGGCCAGCCGGATGAAGGGGATTACAGCTACCAAACTCCCCTGTCACATGGAAGAAAACGCAAGTCGGAGCTCTTGGCAGTGACAACAAACGAGAGGAAAGGAGAGCTTCATTTGACAAACGAGGGGAACTGTTTCTTTTCCCAGTCAACCACGTTTACTTCCACAGAGCTTGAGGGTTTTGCTTTTAAAGCCTCTTGCTCATTATGGCTGCTTATTTTGGGCTTTTTTTATTGCCCATGGAGAAAACTCAGTGTCATTTAACTCTGGAGGGACTTGCGAGTCTGAGCCTAGGGTAATGTTCTCTTTTTTTTCAGGTACAGCAGCCCTTGCTAACAGAGAATATTCAGGTTGATTTTCACAGCATGGCTTCAATTCCGCTTCAGCAATTCCTCTGTGGGTTCTTTGGACGTGCTATTGAGGTGGTAAATTCTCATAATGTGATGGATGTGTTTTTAATAGGACTTCTTGTAAGGAGGCTTTGTGAAGGTTGGGGTTTTTTTTTCAGTATTAGAAAATGCAGTGTGGAAGAAATGTAACTGAGTAGAAAAGGGAATACTTGAGTGCGAGCTTTACAGAAACCAGCCTGGAAGCTTCTGGTACTCCCAAGCATATCTGGCAGCTGTGTGCTGCCCTTAAGGTAACTGGAGCAGGTTTAATTAGTTTCTGCAGTTAGTATTTGACTTGTGCAGATGTGTGTCTCTGCCATACTCCCTCCTACATGCTCGGGTATGGGCTATAGGATGTAGTTGGAAGGGACTGTGTGTCTAGCACAGCTCGGTGCATTTTTTCTTTCCTCCTGCATGTTCCTTTCAGACCTGTTTTACAAATGTATAAAATGTGTTAGTAGGTTCTGATGTGGAAAAGCACTATTTTTCCTGCCTTTCCAATGTTTTCTGAGGATCTTCGTTTTGCCCAGGTGGCAGCAGTGGGCAAATACTGCTGTCTGCTTGCCCTGCCCTGCCCTGGGGGTCTCTGATTGTCAGGACACAATTTCTTCCTGTCTAGCTTACCCTGAGGCAATCAAGGGGCTGTGCAGAGAACTGGCCAAAGCCTGACTTACAGGGGATTTCCCCTGAACGCTACTTATGTTCTTATTATTACTTACATACTATTATTTACATATTTATTATTACTTGTTTATTTCTCTGATCATTACTTGTGTGTCCAGCAATGGTGCTTTTACCTTGTCATTCTCCTCCATCCTCTCCAATTGCAAAAACGATTTATGGGAGTGGTTTCAAAGCAGGACCTGGATTTTTGTTGATTTTTTTGTTTGTTTTTCTTTTCTGTTTTTTCTTCACTGGTATTATCCTTCACGGAACTTTTGAATGTTAAAAATCACCATGAGACTTCCCCAAGTCCGCTGAAGTGCTGAGCGTTGCTCCCCCTGAGCTCCACAGCACACCCCATCTGCTTTCTTCACTGGCACATCTCGCATGTGGGCTACATGGAGGGCAACTTTCAGGGGATGAGACAGGATGTTTCCCTCATCTCTCAAAGCTGAACTCCTCTTACAGCTTCCAACTTCAAAGACTAGTGGCAGAAAAATGTCTCTTGCACAGGTCTCTATTTTTCTTTAAGGAGAATACAAGAATTCATGTGCTCCAGAATTCACTGATGAAGTCTCCTGGGCTGCTCCTCTAGGTTAAAAAAATTGATGCTTCAGCCAAAAAAAAGTTGCCATCAGTTTCAATAAATCACCAGAATGTGTCAGCCCCATTGTAAGGTCTCCTGCTGCACTACACCTGCTTGTCCAAGTCTAATTCCCTTGTGTTTGGCCAAGACAAATGAGTAGCTGTGTTGATGCTCTAGAAATACTCCAAGAATTCTTTCCATAGCTATTGTTTCAAATTATTTGAGGTACAAGGATACGAGGAAGAAAGCACACACAACCACCTGCAGAGCTGTGCATACACTCTCTCTTTTGATCTGTTCCCTTATGAGGATCTTGTGAAGTGAGAATGGAAGAAGGAAACGGCCTCATGTGTCTGAATGAACTTGGCTTTGCTGGGCAAAGCACTTTTGGTGGGATCTGCTTTTATTTCCAGCTGGGGCATGTATGTTGTACTTAACACTGAAAAGCACAGAGTATCCTTCAGGTAAAATGTGAGGGAAGTAGCTTCCTCCCACACTTGTGAAACCAAAGATCCCCATACTCTTACCTAAAGAATGCCAGAATCATTTAGCACCAGTTTTTTAAATGTGTTTTTCAGTGACCCACTTCAGCCTCCAAACAAGAGAAAGCACCATTTCTGGAGCTTTATCCAACAGCAGTATTTCTATTTTGTCTTCCCCCCTTCACCAAACTGACCCCTAACCTGCATTAGAAATCCTTCCTTGTAGAGAGTATAAACCTTATATTTCACTGTGAGAGAAGTGGTAGATGAGAATTTGAAACAAACTGGAAATGGGTATTTCCTGAGCTACAAAGTGTTGCCTTCACGTTTCCAACGGCAGGGCCTCTTCCACTGGGAGCCAAGGGAAGGGCAAGCGAAGGGGGTGGAAGCCTCTGTGCTCCCCACCAGCCCAGGCAGTGCCCTCTATGAGTTGTGACCCTGCAGCGTGCATTATGGGGTACGTAAATGCTATTAAGTGTCCTTGGAGGGAGGCCCAACCATAAAATGACAGAACCCAACACGAGCACATCACCTCCTCCTGCTTGACCCTGTGGCTGCGTGGGGCAGCCCTGCTCTCAACAGGATGTGGCTGCAGCTGCTGCCTCCTCCGTGATGTTTTGTGCAGGGCTGGTGCTATTCCTGCTCTGAGGAGGTTGGAGGGGCAGGGTACAGCGAGGAAGTGATGAGCAGGGGCCTGGAAGTGCTCAGGGATGTGGTGGCACTGCAGCATCCTGCTGCATTGCAAAGAAGTTGGTTTTGATCCGAGCTTCCTTCAAGAAGCATCTGGAGGGTTTGGATCCAAGCCCTGGGTGTGCATCCATTTGTTCTGGTGGGAAGCATCTTTTACCTCCTGGAACGGTTGAAACAATGTCACTGGTTCACTGATGAGATAATTTTCAGCAACCTGCTGATCCCCTGTGGTGTGGAACCACACAGCATCTACTGGAGCATGTCATTCTTCACCCGCTCTGTAAAAGGGAGGACTTGCCCCTCACAGCTGGCAAGCAAACCATGACCCTTCTTTTCACATTGCCTTGGAGGAGAGGGGAGTTAGAAAGATGCTGTTGTTCTTCAACAGGAGTCTGTGAGAAAGGGGCTTGTCTGAGGTCACACAGGATTTCTACAGTGAAGCAAGGAGCTGAACATGGGGGTGTCTGTCTCGCCCGCGTTACAGCAGTGAGTGCGGAGACAAGCACGGAGAGGGTCCAGGTTTTGTAATGCCACATCAGTATTTGTCTCTAAATTGTAAGCTCCAAGGCAAGGTAGACTGGAAGTCCTCTGTGCTGAGAAGGTGGAGGAAGCTCCAAAATGCTTTTCCATGTTGCTATTCTCATGGAATGATGTTTAGATTATAGTGTATAAAACCTTAGATATTGCTGTATAGCATCTTTAAAGCAAACATTACCAGTGCTACCTTTTGTATGCTGCTTTTGTTATGCCTTCTGGAAAAATGGTTTTCAGAAACTTCAGCATTTGCTGTCTCCCTGTTTCCTCTGCCAGGCAAGTGGATATTGATTGTTTCCAGAATATAAGGACACCAGGGCTTGGGTTAGATGAGCTTGTTCCTTGTTCTGCCCTGGGCAGGTTGCTTAGCCTCTTTGTGCCTTGTTGCCTGTCCATCAAATACGAATAAATAGTTGTTTCTGATCCCTCTGGACCAACACAGAATAAAAGTATTGCCTGACTTTCTCGAAACTGCAGCTAAGGGTTAAAGATCATTAGAAAAATGCTGAGCTTCTTCCTTTGTTTAACAACTTTCTGCTCTACACCCCTCAAAGCAATTCAGGTAAGAGATCAGGACTCCTGTGTTTGCAGCTGACCCCATGGCAAAAAATACACAGCAGGTACAGAAGAGGAGCAGGGCATCCCCTGCCTTCCTGCTCTACAGGTTAAAAAAACCCACCACATCCCCATCCTGGAAAGCAAAGGTCGCTGGGCACAAAGCCAGCAGCCAAACTTCCCTGTGTGCTGTCCTGTAACCTCCCCCAACCCACAAATATTCCTGAAAACTCGTGTCATCTCCAGGCTGGTGTCCTTGCCCTCAGGATGAGGCAGGCAGCAGGCAGACTGTGCAGGAACCTTTCTACCATGCTACTGCAGAACAAAGATTAATCATGACCATTTATTTTAATACCTTTTTCTTTTTTTTCTGGTGAAAATTTTTCATTGTTTGGGGAAAAAATAGACCAAGATCTAAAGAGAATGTGGAAAATGAACAGAATGCTATTAATGATGTATATGAGTAGCTTGGTAGTAAATAATAGTTAAAACCTTATCTGCAGATAGCCTGGCGATTCCACATCAGGAAAGTATTACTCTAAACCTGGTGGACTTTATTAGAAGCTATGTACGTTTTTCTCCCCAGATTGCTTCTCGTTATGGATTGCAGATCCTGCTCTGAGACTTCCAAGCAAGCACATACAATTATGCAAGATAGTGAAAGAAGACATGCAGGTAGTAGTAATAATTTTTATTTTCAAACTGAACATGCAATTACAATATTGCCTTTTGGGAACAGTGACAAGAAAACCCAAACCCCACATAATTTTGCAGACCTGCTCTATCAGAAATGCAACCCTATTTCGGCTTTTAGCATCAGATAAACCAGAGATGGCCGCCTCTTTCAACTGATGTCCTGGGAGGCTCCAGTTAGGTTTGGGGGTTTTCTGGAGTGTGGTTTTCTTTTTTTCCCTTTTTCTTTAAATACATTTAAGTCTTAGCTGTAAGAATGGAAATTCTTTACTGACACCCAGGGAAACCTCCTGTGGGCTTCATTGAAGCGCCTGTCATTTGTTGTTGCCTTGCAGCCTCCTTGCTCTTCTTTTTCATTTCTCAACTCCTGTATTAAGGTTTCAGTGTTGCAGAGCTTTTGTATTCTAAAAGCTATTACATTGTGCCCTTCGTTACAGGAAGCAGTAAATCAAAGCATCACTTTGCGTCTGAAATCCAGTGCTTTCTGGGCATATTTAAAATGCAGATCTATGGCTAGATACAGTGTGATGAAAAGAAGGTGACTCTGCAGAAAGTATAAAATGTGAAGTGCAGAAAGGATACGCTAATGTTAAGTCTGTGACAGGAAATTAATTTTAGCTATATCACTTGTTTTAGTATGCTCAGAGTATAGGCACACAGGTGTGCAACTGATATGAAATCATAATTTCACACAATTCAGTTAAATATGGAGTTATATGCATGAAATTTATATGTAAAAATAAAATGCACCCATACCTTGTCACACTGTGTAGTTGGTAGGTTGGTAAGTAAAAACTCTATTCTTTTCAATTACTTTTTTGAAGGAATATTTGTTTAAAAGCATCTGTTACTCTCTTTGATGAATGAAAAGAAAAAAGTTTGATTGAGAAAATGTCAGCATTTCAACATTTCAAAGAAAATGTCAATGAAATCTTTTGGTGAAACTGGTGTGACTACCTAGGCAGTCTTTACTTCTTGAATATGTATTTGCATTGAGTTCTAAAAATAATAGATTACTTGAGATACAGTCCCAATATGAGGCAACCTCCTGTCCTGGTTAAAATATGTTTCTGTCTAGATATTTCATTCGTGTGATGTGTTTGTGTTCGCAAGAGCAAAAAGCGCAGTAAACGGCATCCAACGGAATTAAAAGTAGCCCTTCAGTCTGTACAAAATAAGAAAGCTGGTGGCTTAAATATTGGATGAGATCATCAATTGCCCCTGTAGAATTGTGGAGAAAAAAAGTAATGAGAATGAGAGAGGTCGGGTATAGTGACTAGTTAAAAATTAAGTTTCTAAAACCTTCTCCTGACAACAAAAGAGGGTGCAGATGACAGGAAATGGTCAAGATTTCATGCGCAGAATAAAAAGAAAAGCAAATGCTGCCGACAGAATCTATTTCTAGTTGTGTGTTTAAGTGCGAGTGGATGTTGAGAACAGCTTCTGCTGCAGGAAAAGGGGATAACTGATGGCTTTCTACACAACACAGAGACAACAATCTGACAAGCCAAAAAACAACAACGTGCAGGCACGTGCTTTGCTGAGCAGAGGCTGTTTCACATGACACTTCCTCTCCCAGCGGGCACCATTTGGGTGCCTGATATTTTGATGGGTTGTGTAACTCCGTTGGAGGATTTCCCAGGACAGGAGAGGTAAGGCATCAACAGCAGCATTATTACATTAATAAGCACATTAGACAGACCCAACAATTCGTATTAGATTTCTTATCAGTAGGATTTTTGTGACGTGGGTGCTCCAAACTGTACCTGGGAAGCTGGCAGCTCCTGCTGTTCCTCAAGCACAGTTCTAAACCTGTTTCTAAGTGGGAAGGAAAAAGCTGATCAAGCTGATATTAAATGCTCTGTAGTTAGTAAGAAAAAGAAAGAACTCAGGTTTCTGACACTCGTATTGCACATCCTGTGTTTCGCAAAACATCATCTACATCATGCAATACATTAGATGTTGTTGAAATATTAAATTCACCAGCTCCATCAACATTTTTAGGCTTGATTTTCTGTACTTTTTAAAACCAAGATGAATGAAAAGACTTGTAATTATTATGGTGGCAGTTTTATGCTCCAGAAAGAGATAAAGCTCCTGTCCAAAAAAAATCCCCAACTGAAAAAACCAAACCTCTGGAAGTGAATTTGAGGATTATTTTTCTGTTTTGTAGCAAGGAAAGTTTGTTACAACATACTTTTAAAAATACTGTCATGTTTTGCTTTCTGATTCATTAATCTATAAATCTGAACCACATTTGTCTCCAGGAGACAAGCGAGCAGGTGCTTCACCAGATTAGGCATGTGTATGGGGTCTGGCCAGATTTCAGTGGCAGGGGGGGCTCTAGGGGTGG
>NW_009693731.1:0-4056 GCF_000703405.1 Apaloderma vittatum
TCCGATCAGCACTAGAGCTCATGCATGCAGATCAGATGCCAACTAAAAAACCTCCTTGCTCTTCAGTCACATCAACTCCCTACATTTTCTTGCCTGACTGCACCTGTCAGGGCCCTGAGTGCACTAATAGGCCTTAATGGCCTTGATGAGCCCCACCTAAACCTTCCACCCACACCTGCTGTCTGTGGGCCCAAAAGCCCCATTTAAGCCCAGCTCAGCACCTTCAACCCTTTTGTGAGCTATGCCCTTGGACCTGCACTACTTCTTGGACATTCTGTATCACTAAGGACCTGAGCTGTGTATGACTGGACATAACTGTGAGGCCTGCGTTGGACTTTTCAGCTTGATCTTGGACCTGCCTCATCATTACAGACCTGCCTGAGGATCTGGACTCAAACCTGACTCTTGTTTTTGGGCTTGCCTTGCTTGGACATAGGTGAGGCCACTTTACTGTTGGCCATGTTACCATGCCCTGTAGCAGGCTCCCTGTTCCTTGGAGCGTAGCTGCTCTGTAGCAGCTGCAGGTGGGGCAGGAGCATGGAGCCACGGGGTGGATGGAACATGGTACCACCTTAGCGTTGATGAGGTTGAGCTAGGCTTTGTTTAGATGAACAATTTTTTTGAGCAGTGTAATTTTGAAGCAAATCAGTTGGTTGTCCCTATTCACCCTGAGCAACCTAGGTAGCTTTTGTAGAGGAAGCTGAGAATCTCTGTTTGAAATCCAGTCCAAGTTCATGATGGAGACCAAAGCTGGGTGCAGGCTGTGAGGTCCTCCAGAAGCTACCAAATGCACCAGAGTGCTCTCAACCACTCAGA
Source organism: Apaloderma vittatum (assembly GCF_000703405.1). Lineage (NCBI taxonomy): Eukaryota > Metazoa > Chordata > Aves > Trogoniformes > Trogonidae > Apaloderma > Apaloderma vittatum. The sequence continues at coordinate 817 of NW_009693731.1, forward strand.
GCTCTCATGACACTCTGAAGTGATTTGTAGGCTATATAAAGCCTTAATTTCCTCATGACCCACCCATTTGCCTTCAGTTTTCTTGTAGTTCTGCTGCTCCTTCTTCCTTAGCGTACTCTGCTCTTTAATAAAAATCCACCTTCCTCGTTTTTTCCTGTCTGTTGCCCCAGAATTGTTGCACTCCAAAGGCATTTAACAGACTGCTTGAAGAGATATTTGGGTTGGGCTACACCATCAAGCTTGTTGCTCATTTGGAGTTCTGCACCTTTGGCTTTTGGGCTGTAATGCAAGAGCATCTGGGGCAATAACCTTCCTGTTCTATAGAAGGGGAGGACAGATGTTTGGATAAATATCACGACAATATCACAGGCTTGTTCTAAGAATGTTTATCGATCCCAATTTCATTCCAGTCTCCGTTCTTATTTGGGGACATAGGGTTGTGCTTATGGGTTTTGCATGCAGATTCAAACAACTAAAGGGAACAAAGAGCTGAGACTAATTCCACAAAAACAGATTCTCACCAAGCATCATTAAAATGATCAGATGGGAATTGAACTTGCATGAACCCTGGAAGTTGCTCTTTAGTGTCAGCCCTTTCACAAACAATTACTATTCAGATGGGGAAAAAAACCAAAGAAATTATGTAGAATTGATAATGTGTTTTATTAACTCTTAAATGTTTAATCCTGTAAACCTTTCTGAAACCTTGTGAATAGGTAGAGCAGTCTTTGAAATATACTGTCATAAAACGCAGAGGAGGGTTCTCATGAGTTTCCCCCCAGCTTGCTGTTCTGCTTGGAGGCAGAATCGCTGTGAGAAATGTTTGCCTGACCTGTCTAAACTTTCTAGGTAGCTTCAAGTCCAAAGGTAGTCTTATATTTATGCATTTTTTCTGCCTGCAAATTAAGCCAATTTCATCCTTTGCATCCTCTTTGTAATGAACCTTAGCACACTGGAAGATTGTTTACTTTTTTTTTAACATTCTTTTTCCAACTTTTCCTCTCAGCAATCTTTTCCTCCCTTCCAATTCTTCCTGCTCTCTTTAGGATTACCTTAAATTGGCGCATAGTTTTCTTAGAACATGGCATGCCAACTTGGACACAAAATTCCAGCACTAGCCAGAATGGAATAATTATTCAGGGGTTGGTTGTCTGTAAAAAACCCAACGCAACTAAACCCACTCCTCCATGATTCAGCAGCAGTGAAGGTTATGTATGTTTAGAGGAGATGTGTGTAAAAGTTTATTCCAGACCTCTTTCAGAAACTGCTTTTTTTCCCCGATCCCTCTGTAGCCTGTTCTATCTATCCCAGAAGCTTTCATAGATCTGATTTCCCTCTGCCTCTGTTCCCTTGGTAATGTGCCAGTACGGGTTATGTAAGGACATACTCTGAATTTTCAATAGTGTTGGAAAGGTGCAGGTTGTCCGAAGTGCAAGTTTTCTATGTGAAAATACAAAGTTGTTTAACATTTTCATTGATGACCAGGATGATGAGATTGGGTACAACAAAGCCATATTCTTCCCAGTGGTGTCCACAGACAGAATGAGGCAACGGGCACAAACTGAAATGCAGGAAATTCCATTTAAACTTTCATTCACTGTGATGGTGGTCAAATATGGGAACAGGCTGCCCGGGTAGGTCATGGAGTCTGTATCGCTGGAGATACCCCAAACCCAACTGAATATGATCCTGGCAACTTGCTCTAGCCAGTGCTGCTCTGAGCAGGAGTTTTTGTCTGGACTAGCTTTGGAGGTGCTTTCCAAGCTTGGTAGACCTGTGGCGCTGTGATGTTACTTACAGCAGTGTGGTTAATACAGCCCCAATGACACTTGCCTTTTCTGGGTTGGCATGCGATCAATCCATGCTGCACTTTGAACCTCAGAACCTTTCCCGAGGAACTACAGCCTAACCAATTCCTGACTCAATTTTATTGGTGCCTTTCTTCTAACATGTAGCAATCTGCACTGATCTTTAATCCCTTCTTGTGGATCCTTCTATCTCCCTTTCAGTTTAAGGCTGTTCTGAATTCTATTCCTGTCCTCCAAACTCCTTATAAGTTGTGTCAGTTTATGGTCCATCAGCAACAAATTTTGTGTAAGTTTTCTTTGTTTTGCTCTCCAAATTGCTAACACTGACCCTAGGACAATCTCCTCCTCCTCTTCCTTCTCCCTTGTCATCCTCGAAATGTCTTCTGATTTTAGCAGTGGTAATTCACGTTGGAAGTGGGTTTTTTAACTGTACTCTAGGTAACTGGTCTATAGGCAGAAACTACATAGGAAAAGTTTCTCACCTGTGGGTCTTTCTTCATTTCCCCATCAGTCTGTTTAAATTCAGGTGTCATCAGCAAGATGATATCCATGAAGATATCCATGAAGATAACCTTAGCTCTTCAAGTCATCCTATGATAATACTTATACCCAATGAGAATGGATTTCCTACTACGAGTGGGGAAAATGAGCATCAATAAAGCTGGTTTATAGGCAAGAGAAAATCTACTTGGATTCCTAAGGGTTAGCCCATGGTTTGCACCAGAAAAGACTCCAATTTCCACGGCTCTGATTACACAGCTGGAGGTCACAGCTTGCAAAGGAACACTTCTGGGCACATTGATGCTGTGCAAAACCGTTGGTACAGCTGCAAATCCAAGGTCCCTTGTTTCTCAGTGTCCTATAATGCCCCCTTCCAAACTCAAGACTTTGGAACCCGTAAGAGGAGTTTCAAATTGAAGGAGCCGGACTTTGGATCCTTGAAGCCTATATGGGCACAGTATTTGAAATAAAACTTTTCTGAGGTGCAAACCTGGAAATTTTTGTTCGTTTTATAACTTGGGGTATTCTCATGTGCATTCACTTAACTTCGGCCACTTAAATCTAGTGTATATTCAAGGAGGCTTATCTCTGTGGGACTTCTCTTCAGTGATTAAGAGGTCCTTGAAGAGGCATTTCAGGGCACTTAAGTTCATCTCTCCTCTGATTCAGCCTCTGCAAGCATCTGACTCCGCTGATTGTGAAGCAGATGCCTAGGAATGTTAACTCAGGTATTTAAGGTCAAGCATGGCAATACCTCCTTGAGTCCTGGGAAACGTTGCCATTTGTTACTGTCTCTTTCAGTTTAAATGATTGCTTAATGTGCCTTTTGACCTGAGGAACTTTTTTTTATATTATTATTTTTTTTCAAAATACGCTAGCAAGCTCGGTATTTGGGCAGCTGCTTCAGCAGGGACACAGAGCTCGGACGGTG
>NW_009693731.1:4087-7893 GCF_000703405.1 Apaloderma vittatum
GGCCAGGCAGGAATTTTTTGGTGTAATGAGTAGAAGTCAGTATCTGCCCTGTCATGGAGTAAGAGAACTTATGCGCACCAGCAAAGGGAGATCAAACAGCCAGACGAGTGAAGGAAAAAAGTAAGGAAAGAACCATCTTGGCTGAGGTCATGTAGCAAGCAAGTAGTTAGGATCAGCTGTTGTCTTCTGCTGACCAGCACCGGTTGGTGACATTGCCTCTCCAGATGTTGATGCTGCAAAATTGCAGGCTGACTCCCAACAAACCTGCTGATAGGCTTGGGCAGGTGTTTGCTGCAGGTGTTAGAGCTTTCCTCTTTATTACTGGAAAGCATCAAAAGAAGCCATCTCTGGTGAAGAAATGTGATTATTTGGGTAGCTGTCAATGCTACTCACCAAGCTCAAGCAGCCACAGCCAGTTTGTATATACCTGTATGGCACAGATAAACCTCGTACCACTCCATGCTTGAGCAGGGGAAGCTGGTTCTTCTTTAGCTGACCTGCACAGGACATAAGGAGAAGCTCAGTCACAGCCTCGCTCTCCTGTCCCTGTTCTTCAACGCGTCAAGGTAAGCCAGTGTTGGGTTTTTTCCCAAGCAGCATACTAATTAGGGTATTTGAGGCTTGGGATCAACCCCTTTTGCCTGGGGAACTGGTTCTTTGGCGGAGGTGGGACGGGAAGGTTGTGGGGGTTTGTTGTTTTGGTTTGTCTTACCTTGGCTGCAAATGACTTTCAGTGCCCTGTTTAGTCAGCTGTGTCTGATTAAATAAAGTAACCCCCCTGGCTTTTCATGTAACATAGAAAGCTTATCACCTTCTCCCAGCCACTACAACACAGTGTGCTCGTTAAAGCAGCCCTCGGTCACTGAAAAAACAACCGCCTGCTTTCAGTGTTAAAGTTCCCCTGTGTTTTGCAGGCTGGTATCGGTCAAGCCCTGGGGACCAGCATGCTCTCAGGGACAGGGTCTGGCTGGGTTGCTTGTCCACGTACCTGCCTGATGGAGCAAACTTTTCATCATTTTTTGGTTTGCTTGTTTTGGGGTTTTTTTGGTGGTTTTTTTGTTATTTTTTTTTTCTCAAACAGCTCACTCTACCAGTAATGTTTTAATGGCAAGGTAAAAAGAGTGGAGAAAAGTGGAGCAGAGTGCGTTATCATTGATTCTCCACATTAGAACTGGGAGAAAAATAAGAGGCCTCAGCCAGTTTAACCGCTGTAGGTATTCGTTGTATCTTGGTGAAGTGAGGAACAGGGATTTTGGTGATTTCTTTAGGGTGAGGGATGGCCCAGAGGATGCTTTAGACCTCCGAAGTGAGGAACGAGGTCTGAGCTGGCTCTGAAGGAGACATCCCTCCTCTCACAGCCACTATGGTAGCTGGGCAACTTGAATGCATCCAGTCATTCAAAACTCTTCTGAGTGAGAACAAGGAGCTAGTACTAAGGCATATTTCTTTTGCTTTGGGTTATTAATAAAACCCTAGTGCTGTGAGGCTCTTTGTGAGCTTGTTAGCCCTCCCTGTGCCACTGCCCATGTGGGGTGGCTCCACCACAGCCTCGTCCGCTCCTCTTGGACCGGGACGGTGCAGGCTGGGGTTTGGAAAGAGCTCATGGAGAAGAGGGTGAGGGCGAAGGGGAGCTCCAGCTGCCTCTTGCAAAGAGGAGAGCAGATGTTCCCAATAAGGCTTTGACTCCTTAGATGTGGGTGCTTGGCTGATAACAAACAGCACGAGCGGGCCCTGTGCTATTAGACAAGTAATGAGGTCTGATGTGGATTCTCTTATGTCTAATAAGCACTTTACCTTGGTGGGGCTCTTAAGTGCATCTTCTTCCTTTACCCAGCTGCTTGTTCTGTGAAACCCACAGGAACCTTCATATCTTTGAAACCTCTCCCACTGTCAGGCTTGGCTGAAGTTTGCATGTGGTTATTAGAGCAGGGGACAGGCAAGCGCATGTTTTATTATTCTATATCCCCCCCAGTGTGCTTTTTAATGTGTGTGCATATATATATATACCGCTGCTCCTGAATCAATTTCATGTTGAATCTTCAGTTTAGTTTAATTTAACTGGCAGAGATGGGAACTTGGAGGCTTTCTTTTCTTTTTTTTTTTTCCTACTGAGTTGTTTCCGTCTACTGTTTTATGAATGTTCCATTGCTCAATAATGGGAGGTGGAAAATGAAATCCCAAGATCATCTTTTAAAGGATGTTAATGACCATGAATGTAACCAATACTGTTAATAACAGTCCAGGCAGAGATGGAAGACCGTTCTCTTCTTTTGAGTAAGGGCCAACATAGCTTTCTGATTATCCCTTCCAGAGAGGGGTCTGGATATTAAGGGATAAGTCATGCTAAGTATTTCCTTCTTAGACTCCTTATTCATTTATGCCTACTGTTTTTTGTCATCTTTAAAGGTGTTGTTTAGCCTGGTTTGAATTACTTTAAAACAAATGAGTCTCTTAAAAAAGAGCTCTTGAATACATGGAGATGTTTACTAAATCCTTTTGATTAAAGGGATGAGGTTTTTCTTCTTTAAGAAATATCCTGTAACAAAAGTAAGAATTATTCTTAATTTGAAGTGTGAAAGGGAAGAATGAGGACTCTAGACTTCAGAAAGTTCTGCTTAGTGGAAGGAGCAGTGTCTATTCAATTTCTTGTACTTTTCTGAGTTAAACTTAGAAATTTGGAGGATAAACAATGAAGTACCATGTCGCAGATACCAGCATGTAACTCCCAGGGAAAGAAAGGTATTGTTTCCTTTCCGTAAACCAAAAAGTAGCAGAAGAATACTCCCATCTTATCCCTGGAGCAATGAGAAGACAAGGAATTATTGGGCAGAGAGAGAAAAAAGCCCTTTAGGCTAATGAGCCTGTTGCCTCCAGGTTTATCTCAGCTCCACCTCCCTCCTTTGTCACTGTGTTCTGCAGTCTCCTCCTCCAGTCTAGCTGCCTCATAACCTCATTAATACTTTGCTTTGATGGTCTTAAGTTCTTGACAATTTATTCCAGATGTTTGCTACTTTGAGTGAAATAGACTTCCCAAATTTCCTGTTTACTCTTAATGTCTTTTGTCTTTTTCGTCTTCTTTGAAAGTGTGACAATTTTTTAACCTCTTAGCAATCCAAATATGTTAGTTCACTGTTCCACTCCCTCTCCTTCCTAGCATCTCCTAAAGTTTGGGCTGTTTTCCTTAGAAAGGACTCCCCTTTTTGTTGTCTTCTTGTGAGGCCATCTTGATCTTTTTCACCTTCCTTAGCTCTGCAGACATCAAACACTAAGCTCTATTTTTTTCAGGTGTGTGTTGGTGTATTTTTTTGTGTTTTGGTTTTTTTTGTCTGTGGGCGCACACACATAAGATAGGAAGAATATTATGAAAAAAAAAAAATCCTTTTCTTGACACACTCCAGAACAAATGTTCCTCAAACATGAGTTTACTCATATTCTTTATTCCATCTGGTGTCTTCTGTGGATGAATTGTCTGGAGATGACAGAATCACAGAATGTGGGGGGTTGGAAGAGACCTCAAAAGATCATCTAGTCCAGGCCCACTGCCAGAGCAGGGTCACCCAGAGCAGGTCACACAGGAACATGTCCAGGCAGAGTTTGAAAGTCTCCAGAGCAGGAGACTCCACACCCTCTCTGGGCAGCCTGGGCCAGGGCTCTGGCACCCGCACAGGGAAAAAGTTTTTTCTAATATTTTTGTGGAACCTCCTAAGTTCCAGCTTGTACCCATTGCCCCTTGTCCTGTCACTGGACATCCCTGAGCAGAGCCTGGCTCCGTCCTCCTGACCCTCCCCCCTGAAATATTTATAACC
>NW_009693731.1:8166-19371 GCF_000703405.1 Apaloderma vittatum
GTCACGAGGGCACTGCTGGCTCATGGCCATCCTGCTGCCCACCAGCACCCCCAGGGCCCTTTCTCTTGGGCTGCTCTCCAGCAGGTCAGTTCCCAATCTTTCAGCAGAAATAGCAGACTGGCATCTCCTTGTTGAGCTCCTGAAGGTGCAAAGGTTGGGGCTGCTCTTAATGGCTTCGAGACAAGTCCGCACAGCGGGAGGGCAGTGGGAGCAGCGTGGCTGGCCTGGGAGCGGCCGTGCTGTTGGAAGTTCCCGTTATAGCAATAAAAATGTGTCCGCTTTAAAGTGGTTGTATGGCTTTAATTATTCTGTTGTTTTCTTTAAAAATAAAACCATAAACAAAACAAACCTTTAAGGGAACCAGTTCTTCAAGTACAAAAGCTGTGCCTAGACCAGGCCTTAGGCCTCAGTCTTGCAAACACTTTCACAGGTGCTTAACTTTACCACTATGAGTAATCCTATTGATTTTAAATGGCACTACTCAGGCAATAAAGAGTGGATTTGTATGATCTGGGGCTTACCGCGGGGTATATCAGAACTCACTCTTCTGAAATTAATGATTACATGAGTGTAAGAGGAATGTCCAGCCCAGGATTTAGTTAAAATTAATAGTACCCATGCTTGTAGGCTTCCTTTGAAGTATTTTGCTGTCTTGTCTGCTCTTCCATATCTTGAAGGCCATTCATTTTTTGACTAGTGACTTTTGTTACAATGTCCTTTAAAATAAATATTCAGGGAGTACATGGTACACTGCAGCTTTCTATATCTTGGCCGATTGTAACCTTCGGTTGAGGCTACTGCAAGTGTCAGTGCCTTTACGATGTCATTTTCTGGTGCCCGACACTGGGTGAACCCATGTTATGGCTTTCCAGCCTCAAGATCTCTCTTTTCTATCAAGTTTTCTCTTTTCTGTCTAGTTCCCTGAAATTCGTGGCAGCATGACAGCTCTGAAACTCCTGTCTCTCTATCAAATTGACCTGAAAGCAACCAAGTCATTCAAAAGTTGTTAGAGATGCACACTGTGATCGTATACACATTATTTTCGAAGGAAGTCAGGCAGAAAAAATAAAAAGTGATTCGATTAGATAGATGCATTATAATGTTTCATGAATTCTAAAAAAATTACTTTGCTGTATGGCTGATCTTACAAATATGCTTTACCCCAACTCATCTTTCCTACCTGTTCCCCCCCCCAAACAAAAACAGGCATATGGCTACTTTTTGTTGTGCAAAACATAAATGGACAGACCTTTTTGGAAGACACAGGAGGAAAATTCCCCTCTCAGTGTTTCAACAATATAAGTAGGCTTGGCACTAGGGCTGAGAGATCTGTGCCAGTTGCCGACACGGTGGGTGAGTCATTTCTGCTCAGGTGTTTGCTGGAGAAGGAAACCTTTGAGTTCTGCTTAGTTAGAGAAATACTTAAGGGAAACAGCCCCGTTGTGTTAAAGCACCAGGAATCTGAAATCATATCCAGCTTTGTCCGAGCTGGCTGTGCAGTAGATCATTAAAGGGAAATGGTGTTTTACTGTAGCCTCTTTTCTCCTTTGAAGGGATGAACGCTTGCATCTTCATTTTAAAAAATTTCAAAAGAGAAAAAGAAAAGGGGAAAAAACCACAAAGCAGAACAAAGCCAGGTACTGAGATCAAGAAGAGAATATCCAGGTTCAGCTGGAGCATGTAGAGAAGGAACGTCCAGTGTGAAAGGGTTTATTCCAGAGGGCTGGAGTACAGGGATGTTGCACAGCAGTACGTGTTACAACTCCAGCTCTTGAGCTGTGAGCACCGTTAATGCAACGGTTGTGCTGTGACGCTTGTGTAGGAAATGTGACAGCATTGGCTGGCAAGAACCTAAATCACGAGCTTCAGAGAAACTGTGGCAGAATTGCCACTGAGCTCTGTGGGAGCTGGTCAGTTCGGACTCAGTTGAACAGTGTGCCTGGCAAAGTGCCGCAGGATGCAGGCAGGAAGAAATCAAGAGCGGGGAAGTAGGACACCATGTGAAGACTAAGCCGGTGGCAGACATTGGCTTTCTTAATGAGCTCTGCAAGAAGTTGCTTTGCACTTGCCCCTCTCGTTCTCTGTGGATTAGCGCTGGCACTTTGTTAGGATCCTTGGCTCTGTATAGGTGGGTGCTTTGCAGAAAGAGTCTTCAAGACCTGAAGGAGTTACAGGAAAAATGGTGATAATTTACATATCTGTTATTGTTTCTTGGGCTGTACGGAATTACCTTGCTAAAACCCAGTTTGCATGTTCACAAGACAAATGTCAAGAATACAAGATCTGGGAACGAGTGTAGGAAAACAGCATCTACACTGATGCCGTTTCTTTCCTGCCATAAGCAAACATGTCCTGCCAGACTCATTCTCCTGCCTGTGTTTTTAGGAGATCTGTGGGGCTTTGGAAGGGGATCAAGGTTACAGCTGCTTTTCCTCCCTCCTCTGGATTGCAAGGCCGGACTTCTGGGTGCACCCAGAAATCTTGCGCTTTCTCCAATAAAAGAGGTGGGGATCCTAGCTGTTGGGCAGCCCGAGGGGCCGCTGCCACTGGCCTTACTCCTTCTACGTATTGTTCTTGGGGCACTGCCACTGCTACTGCCAGAACTTGAGGCTCCAGCTCAGCTCCTGGTGATGCTATTGCTGGCTTGGCTGCCTCTTTTGCAGCCTTCTGGTTAGACAGTTGTTAGCTGCAAACCTGAGGTGTGGAAGATTGGTCACTGCTTGTCCTAATTTCTTTCCTCGTTTTCTCTTCATTTACTCTTCACCATTTTGGAGACGAGCATAAAGAGAGACGCGCCATGTAGAAACAATGTTAGCTTTGGGAGTGATCCAAAAGGCATTGTTTCAATCACAGTCTTTGATTAGGACTCAGTTGTGTGTCCCCATGAGGCCGAAGCAACGAATTTGGTGTTGAAGGCACCAATATCCTGTAAAGACAGCTAGTGTAGATGGAAAATTGTCTTTGTCAGAGCTATGCAGCTGTTCTCGATTTTTGCTGTTAGCCTACAAAATAGTCCATCCCTTTTCCACCTCCAAGATGCCTCTCAGGTTCTGCCTGCAAGGAATAGCATCAACCAACATCTTCCATGCAGGACCTTCCCCTATCCTGTGGCGCTTGGCAGAACAACACAGTAGAATCTTTAGCAGAAGATACGTTGGTTGCAAAATACCCATAATGGGCACATTGAATTTACTAACATTTTTTCTTTATAGCTCTTGCATCTAGAAGCTCCAGCTGTGATCAGGGCCTGGTTGTCCAAGATGTTATGCAAAATGCATGTTCTGTACAAACAGGGTGATGCAATCGCTTGGAAAACTTTATAATCAAAGCAGAAAAAGGGCAAAAGGGGAAAGAAAAACACATGGAGCGGTTTCTTCAGGGTTGTGTGGTAGGTCACTGGCAAAGGCAGGAGTAGTAGTAGATCTCCTGGGTCCCAGCCTGGTCTTCCAGAACACCCCTGTGCTCTCCCAGTGCTCCCCGGCCTCTCTTAAAACTCTATCACAGAGCCAAGTGGGTTCAGCTAACACAATTTAAGCTTCATTTGTCGAGCTGCTCTCATATCCAGAGCCGTGCGGCTGCTCTGTTGCTGGAGCTGTGAGGGTTCCAGAGAGGAGTGGGAGCCCAGCAGAAGTGCCCTAAGAGCGGGGCAGAGCCGGGATGCTGCACCGAAACAGGGCTACGGCATCCCTATGGTCACAAACCGGGCGACCTGCTTTTACATCGTGTCTGACTTCCCGAGCCAGGCAATTAAATATTTGCGAAGCTTGTTAAATTAGCTAGTTAGACCAAGGCTTTATACTAGGTAGACAGGCCAAAGAAAGCATCGTGGGTGTAACTTTCTGAAGGAGAATTACAGTTGCTGCTGATCATGCTGTTACAGTAAATGTTGTGTCAGTGTTTCCATTATTGGTGTCTTTTCTTTTTTCTTTTTTCTTTTTTCTTTTTGCTTGCTTTCTGCTTGCTTTCTTCTTTTTTTCCTTTTTTTTCCCTTTTTTTCCTTTTTTTTCCTTTTTTTTCCTTTTTTCCTTTTTTTTCCTTTTTTCCTTTTTTCCTTTTTTCCTTTTTTCCTTTTTTCCTTTTTTCCTTTTTTCCTTTTTTCCTTTTTTCCTTTTTTCCTTTTTTCCTTTTTTCCTTTTTTCCTTTTTCCCTTTTTCCCTTTTTCCCTTTTTCCCTTTTTCCCTTTTTCCCTTTTTCCCTTTTTTTTTCCCTTTTTCCCTTTTTCCCTTTTTCCCTTTTTCCCTTTTTCCCTTTTTCCCTTTTTCCCTTTTTCCCTTTTTCCCTTTTTCCCTTTTCCCTTTTTCCCTTTTTTTTCCCTTTTTCCCTTTTTCCCTTTTTTTTCCCTTTTTCCCTTTTTCCCTTTTTTTTCCCTTTTTTCCTTTTTCCTGCTTTTTGCTTGCTTTTTGCTTTTTTCTTTTTTCTTTTTGCTTTTTTCTTTTTGCTTTTTGCTTTTTGCTTTTTGCTTGCTTTTTGCTTGCTTTTTCTTGCTTTTTGCTTTTTTTTCTGTTTTTCCCCTTCAGTGAGTTGTTCTGGGGCTGTGTGGAAAGGTTTGCACCTCATGAAAAGGTTTTCATGTGCTGCAAAATGTCACGTGAAGCTGCTGAATCTCTGTTACCCAAAGAATCTGCACTGCTCGTACAGGGAAGGAGCAACCTTCAAAACTGGGATCCGAACCTGATGCTGAGCACCCACAATTTTGGAGGAGTGCAGCTCACACTCGATTCTCCCTATCGTGAAAAGTAATTGCTTTACTTCCTTTTTAGCACCAAAGAGATGGCAAATCTTTGGGTCAGGTACACTTCCACGGTTCAACTCTGCTGATATGAATGGCTTTGCTCTATTTATGATTTGTCTCGTTTTACAATTTGTGTTACAATTTGCCACGCGGTGATGGAGGGTAAGATGCTGTACAAGTGCTGACCTTACCGTAAAGACCTTCTGTTACTGAGTAAGCTCTGTGTCCCAGCCCACACAAACACACTGCCCTTGATTAATCACGTTCATTAGGGTCATATTTTCAAGCAGGGCTCTCTTACACCGGGTGCTGTGCAGCTCCAGAGAGCCAATCTCTCTTTATTTCCTCTATAACGTGCCAACCTCTTTCTTCAGGCCAAACCCACTTTCTAATTCAAGTGACAAAACTAGTGAAAAACTGGTTTGCATCTTGCTCTTCCATCCGCCTGGGCATGTTTGGGAATCCCTTAGAATGACTGAATTCAGTGGTTTAAGCTTTTTTTTTTTTTTTCCTAATTTTTATTGCACACCTCCCACAATAACCCTGAAGTAACTTCATATAATGGAAATGCTGACGCGACACTATCGTCTCAGCCCCAGGAGTGCGTTCCACCTTCTATTGTTTGCCTTGGCCTCTGTATATTGTATACTGCTTCAGTTTAATTGGTTAATTTAATATACTTCTGAAGTGCTGTATCAGTTGCCTAGCTTAGCTTTTATCCACTAGCCTGATGAAAAAAGTATAAGTTTCAAAAGCTTTCCTGTATGAAGTTAATCAAATAAAAGGTGTCTCCTACTGTACTTTGCATGTATGTCTTGGAAACACTGCTCGAGCTGACACGTTTTTACAATTAAAGCTTTTTTAAAAACCCTCCAAAAATCTTTGTGTAGCTAGTGTTCGAGGCCTGACCCGCCTAGCTTCAGTTTCAAAAAAAAAAAAGGGGGAGGAAAAAAAAAAAAGGGAATTTTAAACTTAAGGCTGTGCAATGTTTCAGTAGTCACATCTGAATCATGTGTTAGACCAAACTGTACTTTAGATGGACTCTTGGGGTTGGAAAAGGGAGGAAAAAAGTGGGAAAAATGTAACAAAAATTATTTGAAGGTGTTATGGAAGGGAAGTGTGGTAATTCAGCAATGTGAGAGACTCGGGTGATCTGCGTCATATTTCTGGTTCTTGATGAAGCCCCACATAACCACAAACATATCCTCTAATACCTCTCTGCTCCATCCACCATTTGGACTTTTTTTTTTTCTTTTTTTTGGTGTGTCTTATGAATTCCAGTTTTGAGGTTTGGGAACTGTACGCTACAATGGGGCTTTTTATTGCATGAACTGTAATAATAATGAGTTGGGAAGGCAGGTAGATCTCACCCCACGCTTCCACCTCAGGTGCAGTTAAGCCGCTTTCAGGCCCGTGCAGCGAGCTCTGGAGAGAGGCCCCGTGTGCCACACATGAGGGAGTGTTTATCTGCATTCAGCAAAGAGCCCAACACACGTGTAACATGAGTCCATCTTTATCTATTTTAATCTGCAGCTTGAGCATCCCAAGATTTAGGGGTATTCATCTATCAAGAGTGATTTAGATATACTTGATCATGCCTCAGGGCAGGAGAACAGCCTAGGTTACTTCTTGATATCCCTTCCAGCCTTGTTTTTTTATGACTCTATTAGATCTGACAACAACAGAATTGTATACTTTGTTCCAAAGGATTCTTCCATTAATTAGTACTTTGTGGTGCATAGCTCCTCTTCCCTTGAGGAGCTCTAAGAGGTTGACAAGCGCTAATTAAGTCCTACAAGAACTGGTGTGCTGGGTAATTATTATTTTACAGGTAGAGAAACTGAGGTGCAAATGTAACCCATAGGAAGTTTTGGGACAGAATCTCACTTCAATGCTTAGCATTTTTGCTAAAATCCTCGCTGTGCTGTGCCTCTGGGCCGTTGTCACTAATGGAGGAGAACGCTGGTGTTCTCCTCCTCCCGCCCACGGCTGAGCTAGTCGAGGCTGTAACAGGCTCATCAACCTCGGCTGGGCTGCATCAGCATCAGAAGGGGACTGCTAGCAAAATGAATTTGGCCTGAGTGCCAAAAATAAGTTTGCTTTTTCTCTATTACCGTGCTTCCTGGACTTGCGGAATTGCACTGACTTTAAAGGCGAGCTGCCCCAGAGTCCTGAATCAGGCCTTTTGTATCGGGGAGGGAGGTAACCTCTCGCAGCCCGTGTCGGTTCGCTATAATTTTCAATCAAGCATTTGCCGGTGTAATACGTTCACTTCGGAGTTCTCTGGTGTGGAGTGACGAGGCCACGTGGCATCTGAGAGAGCTTTAAAAGGAAACGAGCTAATTAGTTTAGCTCTGGGTCAACAGTACGTGAGGAGCCGCTGAGCCAGACTGGCCTCTGCCTGGACTTCTGGTGTTTAAACTTCTTTGTTTAGTCAGCAACACCTTGCTGGAGGAAGGGAACGAGGCGTGGCTGCAATAGTTGCTTTTGTCCCGTGGTAGGGTTGTTATCCACCCCGGTATTTTTGGGTACAGTGTCCTATCTCTGCTGGAGAGATCACACGCTAGTTTTTCCATCCTGCTTTTCCTGTGTCTTTTGTGTGCCACCTGCTTGTAAGGTTAAGCTTTGTGCAGAATCCCAGGAACACTCACTGCTTCTAGAAATGATATTTGTCACCCTCAGTGGAATTCTGTCCTGAATCTTCAGTGATTGTGATTCCGGTGAGTTCCTCGGGTCCATGCAGACTGTGCACAGGGACCTGAATTTGACCACCTGCACGTTCTGAAGTGAATTCATTCCACCATGCAAGTCCTCAAACCTCCCATTTGCAAATGGGTGAATGACGACCTCAGGGTGAGTTAACACCTCAGGTCTATGCACGAAGACCAAGATCAATTTTACAAGAGCTTTTTGCTGGCTCCACCCGAGACACGGATTAAAGGCTGGCAACCCAGGAACGCAGACCCGAGAGCACTAATTCCAGGGTGGTGGTAGATTTGTGTCCTTGACACGATGTAGAGAGGCTGGTTAAACAAGATAAACTCCGATTTGCAGCTTTCGTGTGACAAATTGTTGTCTTGTTGCCGCCGTCTCTGTCACGCTGCTGCACACCAATTCCCTTCCCTCTGCCAGGGTGGGGCCTCGATTCATGTTTGCACATTGTAATTTGTGATGTTGCTCAGTTGAACAGGACAAAATCTGCCAGTCCAAACCACGTCTTGGTGAGAGGGTGACGTGCTTATTAAGATCGGGAGGTTTTTCTTCGCGTTCTCACATGGTATCTTGTAATCCCACAAGCCAGGGCGTGACGCGCCTTTGCACGGCAGCAGTAGCCGTGAGAGGATGGGTTGGTTATGAGGAGGACAGGAGGAAGGGCTAAGAATGAGCCCCATAGACGTTTCTTATAAAAGAATTTCTCCCTGTATTGTTTTTTCCTCCCTGATGAAGAGACCTTCTTGAGGACTGATGAGTAGGGCTACACAGATCAGATTTGCAAGTAATGTCCCCAACTGTTCCTGCCATGCGAACATTTCTCCGTGCTCTGTTACGCTCCATGATCACACCAGGGCTGATCCGGTCACACCTGCCACACTGTGAAGTCTCTGCAGGAGTCTCTGTTTCTTGGGAGTATTCCCACAGGGTCACAAACCTTAAAGAAACCATTCATGCAGTTCTGAACATCTGTAACAGTGACTGTATTTAATGTTCCAGAAATGGGGCATGTTTTCTTTCAAAGGTGGTCCCTGCAGTATGCAGAGAGGAGAAAGTGCATCTCCTGGCTCTTTCCAAGAAGCATTCCCAACCTGTTCTGCTGGACAGGCGGTAACCGGGTGGTCAGGTATGGAGAAACATTGGGAGCAAATCACACCCTGTGTTTGTTCTCATGGGTTACAAGCCAAAAAGGTTTGTGAATGGACATTAGTAGACTATCCCTTCCTGTCCTTGACTCACTGTGGGCCAAACCTTCCCAAATGCTCTACAGTTACTCGAAAGGACATTGTAGAGAGGTTGGTGCTGGTCTCTTCTCACAGGTCATTAGGAACAGAACCAGGGGGAGTGGTTGCAAGTTGCAACAGGACAAGTTTAGGCTGGACATTAGGAAGAAATTCTTCACGTAAAGAGTGGTCAGACCCTGGAACAGACTGCCTAGGGAGGTGGTTGAGTCGCCATCCCTGGATGTGTTCAAGTGTCGTTCAGGTGTGGTGTTGGGTGATGTGGTTTAGGGGTGAACTTGTAGTGTAGGGTCAGTGGTTGGATTCGATGATCCCAAGGGGCTTTTCCAACCTGAATTGTTCTGTGATTCTATGAAATACATGTCCCGCTCTGTCATGTATCCAAGCCTGGAGCCTGTGCCAACCAGGAGAGGCTGATGTTTATGGCCGTGCGGCAGAACAAGGCTACTAAGGGAAGGTTCAGTATTCAAGGGCTACAGCTGTGAGGGTGCCCTGGTTAAGTCAGAGAGCCCAGTTAAGCAGACTGGCCAATCCCTTCCTGCTCAGAGCGCAAATCACTGAGCAGAAATGTCCCTGAGCACTGCAGAAATGGCCAGTGGATCCTATCAGATCCTAGCCAAGAGTATTCGTGTGAAGCGAAAGGTGAAGTGCTGGCAGGTGACTGCAACTAACCAGTCCCAGCTGTCTGGGGAGGGTGTGTTAAACAGCCCCTCTCAGTGCAACAAGCTCCTCTGAGCATCCATCTGGCAGGTAATGAGCTAGATCTCTAGTTGAAGAATCAATGAAGGGATCCCTCTTCCCACACCTCCTTGTAAAATGCTTACTCTAATTTTTATGACATCCAGCTGGAGGGTCTCAGTATCTGTCATTACAGACCATTAAATTCCTTCACATCCACCTATATATTTTAAGTAGTTTCTGACTCTTGGGTGACAGTGGCTGAGAGTGATTATTATTTTTTTTTAAATTAAGGATTAATCAAAAAGTTCTTGGCTAAGAAGGGTGCTCCTGTCCCAGCAGGTTGGTCATGGGCAAAACCCACCTCCCACAGCAGCGTTGTATTACTCTACCTTATAACTTGTTGGATTGTCCTTGATCTCACCAGCGACAAGTGGAACAGCCTGCTCCAAAAAGCTGCAGGGAAAAAGTCCCTTTAAAGAAAAAAAAAAAAGCCTCCCAGATTCAGGACAGGATGATGACATTAGTGAAAGGACCAAAAAAAGGGAATCGGTTCAGGTTGAATAAAATGCGTTGTTTGACTCTGTGCATAATGCTTCCTTTTAGTGAAGTGCCCGTAATATTTTCTTGTTAATTGAAATTAATTTATTAATTTCAGTTTGAAAATGTGTAAGCGCTTTCAGGCTGATGACTTTTATTTTTCCAGCTGAAGTGACAAATCCAACATAAATTTGCAATGTTTTTGTTGACCCAAATATGCCTGTTTGCTTTGGGCAGGGATAAAAGCTTCAGTTGAGAAACTCTGCCTGCTTCTAATCTGGGCAACACCTTCTGCCTAAGGATGCCTTCATTCATAAAGAAAAAAGACAAATAACTGGATGGAAAGGAAACCCAGGAAGTCAGTAAGTGCACTGGAAGGGTTGAGGATTTTGCACGAGCCAACAAGAAGTGAAAATGAAAGAAACTGGACAGTGTGGTGTTGCTTAAAACCCTTTGGTGAGAGAAACGTAATTTTCATAGAAAGCATCGGTGACAGCACGTGTTGAGTGCAGCTGGCTCATTTCCTTGGCCTGTCTCCATGTCAGGTGCTGTCATGAGTTCCGTGACGGTGGTACGTCCCTAGGAGTGGTGAACTTTCATGAGTTACCTGAGCTAGAGATCTACAGAAATCAAGTTACATGTCTTTAGAAGTGTGTGGGGCAGCAGAGAACGTAGGACCCCTGATACCACAAAGCCACCATTTCTAGGCCACCTTTGTCTTCTCAGCAGTGGGGGGGATGGTTTCCCAGCTGCCCAGTAACCAGTTTTCAAACTCAAAAACAGGAGAGGTTTAAGCCTCTTTTTTTTTTTTTCTAAAACAAAGGATCCTTTATTACCTGTATAATATACATAATCAGGGATGAAGAGGTGAAGTTTTCTTTAGTTGTTGTGAATAAAAACTGTGTTTTCTTCTTGCAAAAGGAGAATGGGAAAAGTTTACAGCACTAATTGTCAGTGGAAGCATTTTTGTAAAAGGGGGATCTGGTCTCAGCTGTTTAAATGTTTACTTGCTGGCACTTGATTTATAGCTAATTAGAGAAATATGATTTTATGTAGTTTCTAAGTCTGTGAAATCTGGTGTCAATCAAGGGTTGAGCCTGTAATTATTTACCATGTTGGGAAAAGTCCTATTGACAGTCCTCACATGTGTCCAAAGAAATAGCTGGTATGAGTGTAAACATGGAACCCATTGGAAAGAATAGCTTACTAGGGGGCCATAGAATTTTTCTGTAGTGTGTATTAAAAAATTATAAAAATAGTGTATTCATATATAATATTTTAATATATCTATATACATAATTT